>NC_083774.1:5301963-5406963 GCF_963514075.1 Conger conger | reverse complement strand
AGGAGGTGAGACAGTCATTAGACTCACAACAGGCAGGAGGAGGTGAGCCTGTCGTTAGACTCACAGTAGGAGGTGAGACAGTCGTAAGACTCACAGCAGGAGGTGAGACAGTCGTAAGACTCACAGCAGGCAGGAGGAGGTGAGACAGTCGTTAGACTCACAGTAGGAGGTGAGAGTCGTAAGACTCGCAGCAGGAGGTGAGACAGTCGTAAGACTCACAACAGGCAGGAGGAGGTGAGACTGTCGTTAGACTCACAGCAGGAGGTGAGACAGTCGTAAGACTCGCAGCAGGAGGTGAGACAGTCGTAAGACTCACAACAGGCAGGAGGAGGTGAGACTGTCGTTAGATTCACAGCAGGAGGGGGAGAGGCAAGAGGCAGGAGGGGGAGCGTTAGGAAGAAGACTCACAGCACGCTACGATCATCACAGGAAGCCGGCGAGGGCAGGTGTTCCGGGGCGTTCTCCAAAGCGCCGAGAACATGAGGAACACTCTCAGAGCTGCTTTCACAGCGACCAACAAGTCACCTGCCCCTTACACACACACACACACACACACGCACACAGTCACCTGCCCCTCACACACACACACACACAGTCACCTGCCCCTCCCTCCCTCACATGCACACAGTCACCTGCCCCTCCCTCCCTCCCTCCCTCCCTCCCTCCCTCACACGCACACGCACACACACACACACACACACACGACTGGAGACGCACGGTGTGGGCGGACTCACGCACACACGAGTGAACGTGTGCGTCGCGTATTGACAGACAGACACACTTAACGTGCACTTCTGACAGGCCTCCAGCTCCTGAAGGTATTGGGAATCAGGTCACCCTGCACAGCTTGTTAAAAGCACGACCCACCTGTGGAACTGCGAGGCACAGAAGTCTACTGCGCCACTCCAGAAGAGTTCACCATATAGTACCCGACTCGCACTGACAGACAGGCTCTTTAAAGATGTCCCACTGCCGGTCCCCTTTACACATCACGACCGACGACTGTCGCTGAATAGAAAATCCACGCAAAGCTCTGGTTTTTTCCTGAATTGTAGCACTCTTTGTAAGAATGATATCTGCGATCAGTTCGAGCAGTGGCGGCATTTAGCCTGCCGGAGTATTACAGCGTGAACAGGAGAGCTCATGGGCACTTGACTGAGTGAGATTGATTTTCATGCATGTTAACAAGGATACTTCAGTACTCACGCACTGACATGCCATGAGATGCACAAAGACCAACATAAACATGTTGGTGCTTGCGCTGGGAAATCATATGTAAATATATATATATATATATACATATATCATCGTCTAAATGCGAGTTCATCTGTCGAGCTGACCGTGAGGCACGTCCACGCCAGCCTGGCATGTTACCCGAGACACAACAGGAAGCGAAAGTCACGCGTTTCTCAGGAGAACATTACATTAATGTCATTCGGCAGACGCTCTTATCCAGAGCGACGTCCAGTTGATTAGACTAAGCAGGAGACAATCCTCCCCTGGAGCAATGCAGGGTTAAGGGCCTCGCTCAAGGGCCCAATGGCTGTGCGGATCTTATTGTGGCTACACCGGGGATCGAACCACCGACCTTGTGGGTCACAGTCATGTACCTTAACCACTACGCTACAGGCCGCCCTGTCGAACACATGCAAGGACAGCACTGTGGAAAGCCTACAGTGGTTAGGGAACGGGGTGTCTAACTGAAAGGATGAGAGTTTAGTTTTCAGCAATGAGCTGCCAATGTAACCTTGAACGAGGTACTTAACCTGAATTACTACAGCGAATATCTGCCTGCATTAATCGATTTTATGTAAAAGAAATATGAAATAATATAAATATGTAATCTGTGTAAGTCACCATGGGAAAGAGCATCTACAAAATGCCAAAATGTAATGCAATGCAATTGTCTGTGTCCCGAATCAATAGAAGAGACTGCAGCTCAGCTGACAAAAATGTGTGTGCGTGTGTGTTTCAGTGTGTGTGTACAGCTGTTATTACAACACCTGAGTAAGTGAGTGTGAGGGAGAGAGAGAGAGAGAGAGAGAGATAGAGAGGGAGGGAGTTAGTGAGATAGATAGATAGATAGAATGAGAGAGAGATATAGAGAGGGAGAGGGAGAGAGTCAGTGAGATAGATAGATAGAGAGAGGGAGAGAGTTAGCGAGACAGATAGATAGAGAGAGGGTGAGAGAAAATGAGAGATAGAGAGAGGGAGAGAGAGAATGAGATAGTGAGAGAGAGAGATAGATAGATAGAGAGGGAGTGGGAGAGTTAGTGAGATAGATATATAGATAGATAGAGAGAGAGAATGAGAGAGAATGAGAGATAGATAGACAGATAGATAGAGAGGGAGAGAGAGAATGAGAGAGAAAGATAGATAGAGAGAGGGGGAGAGGGAGAGAGGGAGGGAGAGAAAGATAGATAGAGAGGGGGAGAGGGAGGGAGAGGGAGAGAGTTAGTGAGTGGACTTTCCAAAATGGAGGGAGGAAGGATAAATAAAAACAATGGCGGGTTCTCCATAATGTATCAGTGCATTAGAAGTGCACTCTGGCCTGCCAGCCCTCTTCACGGACATTCGGGAGGGACCCACCTCGCCCTCAGGTATCGGCAGAACACAGCCGACGTTTCGAAAGCGCTAAACAACAAAGCCAAGCTCCCTGCGCACCATTACCAACCCCTGGCAGACGCTCAACAAGAGGCCTCGCCACTTCCCGGCAGAGCTCCGGCGTTCCCCTCCTCCCGGACGGCTCCGGAATAAACGCTCCTGATTAATTGCAGTCGCTCCCGGACGGATTTGAACGACCTCCAAAAGCCCAGAGTGCCGCGCTCACATGTCCACCCGTGCTAGGGGGACCGCTTGAGCAGGCAGCGCACAGACAAGACAAAGGGAGGCCGATGCCGTACACATCCACGCCTCTCAGGCTAGCCTCTGCTAGCGCAGGGCTAGTGAACCCCCGGGGAATTGCGCTACGACTCGCGTACAGCTTCCTCGAGTTTCAAACTAATAAACGAAACCTTCATTTTCAATAGAAAATATTATCTAAACGGGATAGGGCCGTGGTATGCAGGTGTGATGGAACGCGGTCGGACGCGTAGAGACCCAGGTGCAGCCAGCCGAACGCAGGTGCTTATGACTGAGGTACGGGTGAGTCTGTGTAAAGTCCTCCCAGAACCGCACTGTTAGCAGAACTGCTGCTGCTCTGGAATGGTAGAGCACTGGGCCCTTGGTTAGCAGTCACTGTCTTTTTCTCAAACATAAACAATTGTCCTTTGTTCCTTAACACTTTGATTGCATGAAAGCGTTGTTATTGTGTTTGCGTCTGACTCCCCCCCCCCCCGCCCGACGCTGCCTCTCCTGTGAGCCCAGCTTCTCAAGGACATGAGGACTCAGCTGCTCTTTGAAGACTGAGCTCATTATTACAGCACACTGACAACACGGCCCCCTCTGCTGCAGAGAAACACAAACACACACACACACATAAAACATGTATGCACACACAGTACACACAAACATGGCTGACCAGACAGAGCCCCTTTGAAGTGTGACCTTGACCGTTCCCTGAGAGACCCCCTCCCACAAACCCCAACATCCTCCCCAGCCCATCGACACCTCTCAGCATGGACATGGACATGGACATCACCCTCACCCACACCCACACCCACCCTCACCCACTCACACTCACACTCACTCTCTCACACACACACACCTTCACTCTCACTCTCACTCTCTCACACGCACACACCCACACACTCTCACTCTCACTCTCACTCTCACTCTCACTCTCACTCTCTCACACACACACACCCACACACTCTCACTCTCACTCTCACTCTCACTCTCACTCTCACTCTCACTCTCACTCTCACTCTCTCTCACACACACACACACACACCCACACCCACACCCACACACTCTCACTCTCACTCTCACTCTCACACACACACACACCTACACTCTCACTCTCTCACACACACACTCACACCAACAGACACCTATGCTCACACAAGCACGAAAGACATGCAAGCACCTACACATGAAACTTCACATACCGTCAAACATAGCAGATGACAATATGCATGTGTGGGCACGCGTGTGGGTGTGCGCACGTGTGTGCATGCGTGTGGGTGTGCATGTGTGTACATGCGTGTGGGTGTGCATGTGTGCTTGTGTGCGCTTGTGTGTGTGTGTGTGTGTGTGTGTGTGTGTACGTGTGCGCGTGCGCGCGTGCATGCGTGCGTGCGTGCGCGCGCGCGTGTGTGTGTGTGTGTGTGTACTTGCGCATGATAAAGCTGCTACTACCAGCCCTCATGCCCACTCGAGCTGTAAACATGGAGACAAAACCAGAACTGAAGACTTTTACACTCAGAGCTGTGCACGGGGTATGAGATGCCCTAAAGATAAGGTGCTTTCATTATCTGTGGAGATGCCAGAAAATCCCGATAAGAGAACCACGATAAATGAGCCCCACAAAACATACGGGCCTTCTTCATCCCATAGCCTTGTCCCTGGACTACCCGAAAACCAAGCAACACCCCCTACAAAACACGCACAGTGGGCGCACTCATAAACATACTTCATCATTTACTTACGGGTATGCTGCAATACCCACATTTAAGTCCGTGAGGCTTACATCTAGAAGACTGTTTTCTGGAGGGCAGAGGGGGAGGGAGTCGGGAGAGGGGCTCTTTTAGCGGAGAAACAGAACCAGAGAGGACCAGTTTCTTGAGAGAGAATCAATTATAGGAAGTAATACACAGTGAAGTGGATTTAACACAAGCAACTCCTACAACCATGGTCTCATCGGATCCTGGTTTCCCACAGGCTATTAAAGAGAGAGTGTGTGTGTGTGTGTGTGTGTGTGTGTGTGTGTGTGTGTGTGTGTGAGAGAGAGAGAGAGAGAGAGAGAGAGAGAGAGTGTGTGTGTGTATGTGTGTGTATGTGTATGCGTTTGTGTGTGTGTGTTTGTGAGAGAGAGTGAGAGAGTGTGTGTGTGTGTGTGTGTGTGTGTGCAGGTGTGCGTGTGTGTATGTGTGTGTGTTTGTGTGTGTGTTTGTGAGAGAGAGTGAGAGAGTGTGTGTGTGTGAGAGTGAGAGAGCGTGTGTGTGTGTCTATGATAGTGTGTATCTGTGTGTCAGTGTGCGTTTGTGTGCGAGTGTTTGTGTGTGTCTGTATGTGTGTTTGTCCGTGTTTGTGTGTGTGCATGCGTGCATGTGGGAGTGTGAGAGGTTGACAGTGTGAGTGTGAGAGCGTGTGTGTGTGTGTATGTGTGTGAGTGTGTGTGGGAGCATGACATTCTGAGAGTATGTGTGTGAGAGCGTGTGTGTGTGTGGGAGTATGAGCGTTTGATAATGTGTGTGTGTGTGTGTGTGTGACTGAGTGTGGTGAGGGGGGAAGGGGCCATGGCCATAGTTATTAAATCCCTTGTCTAGAAGTCTTTCATTACCCGTGTTGTAGAATGAAGGAATACGTAGAATGGAGGAATGGTGGAACAACAGGGGCTGCATGTAGCGTGGTGGTTAAAATACATGACTGGGACCCAATGGTGGTTCTAATCCCAGTGTAGCCACAGTAAGATCCACACAGCCGTTGGGCCCTTGAGCAAGGCCCTTAACCCTGCATTGCTCTAGGGGAGGATTGTCTCCTGCTTAGTCTAATCAACTGTATGAGAGCGTCTCTGGATAAGAGCGTCTGCCAAATGCCATTAATGTAATAATAATAATAATAATAATAATAATAATAATAATACGTAGTTGTGGGGATGGGCAAGACAACTGCAGGCTGCAAGCTCAAACACCTCCACCTGAGCACGGATCTCTCCATAAACCCCCTGCCCCCCTCCCTGGCTGTCTCTTTTCTCTCCCCGTCTTTTTTTAAAGCACACACACACTCTCTCGTTTCCCTGCCCCTCTCAATAACAGCTGATGAGATGAGCAGTGAAGTCGGCCCACGCCCGATTATCTGCCGTTGTCGCGTCGGAGGAAACACAAACACGTTAACGGGCCTCTGTGTGGGCACAGCTCTTCCGCCGCGACTCGTTCAGACGGGCCCGTAAACCGGATGGAGTGGTGGGGGGAGGAAAAAGCCCTCCTGGGTCAACCCGGGTATTCTGCGAACTGGACTCCAGACGGCCCCAGGTTTCTGAAATGTATTTACCGCAAAGTAGCAGCACCGCAGTTCCCATACGCTGGCTTAAGTGCTCCATAACCGCGAGCAGGGAGGCTAGGGTCTCCTTTACCGACGGATCGGGGGGAAAACAAGCCTTTTCCCGGAGTTCGGATGGCGGTGTATGATGTGGGTGAAGACAATCACGTCTATACTGGAGTATACTGGCGTCTTATTGGGTAAGACGCCTGTCACTCACGTTTCACGCCCGAGTGTCAGCGGGGAGGAGGCGGGCACCGAGGTGGCCGGGTCTTGCGGACAGGACGACTGCGACAGATATGAATGTAGGTCATGAAATCATTTTCAGAATGTGGATTATTTGACCTCATTTTGGAGCAGGGGCACGGGGGAAAGAGACTCTCTCGCGCTCTCTCTCGCTCCGTTTTCTCAGTCCGGTTGTTTAGGATTTACATTGCGGCTACGCCTCCGTTACATTCTCCGTGTTGTGTATTGAGCTGGAAATGAAGGATATCGTGTCCTTTACACATTGTTTAACGCTGCGGATTGGCGGCCATCTATATTTAGTCTGCCCATTCTAATTTGATCATCATGCATCACTGACGTACTCATCCACTCAGCGTACACATATTCATCCACTTAGACACATATACACACAGGTAACAATACCCGTTATCCACCTCCTAGGGAAACACAGAAATGCACGCATGCACACACAAACACAGAGAGAGAGAGACAGACACAGAGAGAGAGAGACAGAAACAGAGATCAAATTCCTTTGGCTATAAACCATTGGCAAAAGCACCTGCATTATGTGTTCCAGCGCACACAACCACGCAGGCCTCCACTTTCATTAACGTCTTTGAAGAACCGATCTGCCCGTGGATAATTTGGCGCGCATCCGTTGCGTTCTAATCATCTCCCAGAATGCACTGCGTTGCAGTCGCAGCTGGGGAAAGAGAAACCAGCGGCAGACAGGCAGCCTGCTGTTCGGGGAATACCCGTCTCCAATGGAAATGTCAACAACAGGCAACAACACAATAGTCTTTCATTCCCGTGTTAGTCCCACAAGGCATTGTAAAAGCGAGGCGGCATTTCGGCAACAATGGCGGGAAATATCAGCCACCCCGCGATGCGGGGAAATGTTCGCAGAGCAACGCTCCGCCGACGGTTTTCCGGACACATTTCCGAGCCGCATTTTTATCATAAATTATTTCCTGATTAAGCCAGACAAATACTCCCACAGACTGACGCCGTCCCAAGGGAAGGCGCTTTTGTCCTACTGTCTACCCATAACGGGTCACACAAAAGCGCCGTCGTTTTAGACGAGAATGACTTTGACATTGATGAATGGCTAGTTTCAGCATGGTTGTTTTTTTTTTTTTGGGGGGGGGGGGGGTTTAAGAGAGCTGGGAACTTTAGAACACATAAACACCAGTGGCGCAGTGTTCAATTATATTTTCAGCAAAAGTTGTAATATCAAGTAATTATATAAGATGAACTTTCTTCATCAGCCGTTGCCACAGTCATGATGGGCTCTGCGACTGAACACAATCCCGTTTCACAGTTAATGACAGCTGCTAATGTCAAAACTCAGACAAAAGAAACGGTTTCATTAAACCAATTCTGCGACTGTGCGCATTACAATAGTCATAAAGTGGATGAGTTGCACATGAAAAGCTGTTCTTAAGCTCTCATTTTTATTTTATTAAACTAATGAATGTGCGTGAGCGTGTGTGCATAGTTGTGCGTATGTGGCATATATTGTGTTTCAGGAGAGTATAAATGAAGAATGCGTCTGCACATTCAACAGCTGAGACAGGAAGTGACACGGCAGAGGGGGAGTGATTGACAGCAGACTCACTCCAGAGTGGAAGATCAGGGAGAGAGAGCCATGGCCTCTCTCGGTGGTCGCTGGGGAGCCGCTCGGAGACGTGACCTCGGCAACACACAAAAACAGCCTTCCAATCACGCCACACGCACCTGGTGAGGGGTGGGGCGGGGTGAGGGTGAGGTCGGCCTGACAACCGGTCGGAATGCACCCCGGGAACGCCGTCGCCCGGGCCGCGGGAACGTCGCTGATGAATGGACTCGGAAAATCACAGGCAGCCGGGCCGAGACAGATTGATGCGGGCGAATTCAAATCCAAACGGCAGTTGAAGATTAACGTTTGTCGCCGAGGTCACGATCTTTGCACTCCGATGGAAAGATGGGAAGTGGTGCTCCCCCGGCTGTTCCATCGCATCTGGGAATGACACCACAGAAACTCCTGTCTGATTATTCCAGCTTGTTTGAGGCACTCACTCCTGGAAAACAGGTGAAACCATCGCATATACCCTGACTGAAGCTTCTTTTTTATTATTAAAGTGGCAAGACGTCCACTTTTTCCGCATGACTAACGCACGGGTGACTCACTCTGCCCTCCAGGGGCCACCCATAACCACTCAGGAGAGCCAGGCACTGAACACCACAGAGCAGGAGGGAATGAGAAAGTGATGGAGAGAGAGAGAGACAGAGAGATGCACATCATTCCAGCCACTGTTTTCAAAAGCGGGGCCCAAAAATATATCCAAAGGCCAACTTGTTGATCAATATTCACAAACAACGTGAATAGCTTGCCACAGACCTGATTGATTGTGAAATTGTGAATAAAACATCAGTCTTAATTTCCTTAAAATCTGAGAGAGAAATATGGGGTGAAGAGAGAGAGAGAGAGAGAGAGAGAGAGAGAGAGAGAGAGAGAGAGAGAGAGAGAGAGGAGGATGCCACTAAAAAGTCCACTCCACCTTCCACTCTATCCTCACCTGGCACTTTTATTCGGCAAATTTATTTCCTACTGTCTGACAGGCAGAAATGCAGCTTTCAATAAGGGTATTTATATTTGATTTTGTTTTTTTGGTTCCTCTCTCCTCCTCTCCCCCCGTGAGCTGCCTCTGGGGCCCGTCTCGCCTGTCGGATTCCATTACAGCCGTCCCGGGGACCGGACCTTTCAACGCCCCGTCGGGACGGGCGACCGGGAGGGAGCGAGGAACCAGACCAGGCTCCGTTTAGTCTGACCAAAACTCACACCGCTTCTCCCAGCTCCTCTGTGTGCTCCTCAACACAGCCTGCAGTGCCTCGGGCTGCCAGCAGGGGGAGGCCATGAAGACTCTCACACTCTCACACACTCACACACTCACACACTCACACACTCACACACTCACACACTCACACACTCACACACTCACACACACACACACTCATGTGCACATATACACACACACACACACACACACATGTGCACATACACACACACACACACACGTGCACATATACACACACACGTGCACATATACACACACTCACACTCACACTCACACACACACTCACACACACACTCACACACACACACTCACACACACACACTCACACACACACACACACACACACATATCCAAAACGGGGATTATTTATTTGATGCTCATTTCCTGCTCGGGCTGAGAGCGTTGAGAGACGGTGGTCAGTAGCGCCACTTCGGTTGGGCTCCAGTATGCAGGTCATTCAGACCCGCTTTCAATGTACAGTCAATGCTACAATTGTGATCAAAACACAAAGTCAATACTAGTCGTAAAGAAAATGTCGTCGCAATCAGTGCTTCTTCGTAGCACACACTCGGTCCATATTTTTCCACAGAATGATACAGTATAGCAACCGCTAATATGCACCAGTGTGAAAACAATAGCACACCTGCTGGCTTCCCGGATAGTGTTGCATTTCTGAGGTAAACACTGAACGAACAGCGTTCTGGTGCTTTACAAGCAGTTAAAACAGAGAGGGTGATACACAGCAAAGGTGATAAAACAAGGTGGTATATAATTACAGTGCACATGGAAAGAGCAGCATTACTTAATAAAAGCGCAATACATTATACCCTAATAAGACTTTAATAAACTGTAGAAATCCCTGCCAGCAATTTGTTCTCTATCCAGTAAATACAGCTGTGTGGCTTCACAGAGGAGCAGAGGAACAGGAACAGAGTTTGCTTCCGACTTAACTAACCATTTCCTGAAGATTTTGCCATCTTTTGACCAGGATCAAAGTTAAGCCACTTCTCTCTCACATGTAGAATCTCTCATTGATAAACTCTGGTGCGGTTAGGTGCATATTTTCACCTTTAGTTTCTTAAGTTTCTAGGTGTCCTTGAGTTGCTGTTCTGTTACTGCTTATTTAATGTATTATTTGTTATGTATTTTTACTTGGGAACAGTATTTCCATGAAAGGGAAGCTCTTTGTTGTAGTATATTAGAATAAAAACAAGAACATTCAGAAGGAGAAATCAGAGGGTTTGGTGTGCAAGCGGTGTGAAATGACATTAATTTCATCCAATATCTTAACCCGCTTATCCTGAACAGGGTCGCAGGGGGGCTGGAGCCTATTCCAGCATACATTGGGCGGAAGGCAGGAATACACCCTGGACAGGTCGCCAGTCCATCGCAGGACACACACACCATTCACTCACACACTCATACCTACGGGCAATTTAGACTCTCCAATCAGTCTAACCTGCATGTCTTTGGACTGTGGGAGGAAACCGGAGTACCCGGAGGAAACCCACGCAGACACGGGGAGAACATGCAAACTCCGCACAGAGAGGCCCCGGTCGACCGGGATTCGAGTGCTACCCACTGCACCATCCAATGCCGCCGGTGTAAATGACATTTTGGGCGAAAATGAGTCAGAAAGCTCTTGATGAGATCTTTCGAGTGGTAGAAGATGGGATGCGTCATCTTTAACTACATTGAAATAAAGGATACAAACTTAAATGCTCATCCCCAAAAAAACGCTGGTTCATCCCGTTCAGAACATAACACTTAGTTCCCCCGGCGTAATAGACGTTACACTGATATAACAATATTTTGAAAATGACTGAAATTGCTAAAAGCGGTGTTATTTTCTGTTGTGGGGCTGTGATTGGGGCAACGCTGCAGAGAGAGAATCCCGGGGGGGTGGGGGGTGGGATTCTGTAAAGGATCATTAGCGCAGCTTTGATTCCGCGATGTGCAAATGAATGCGGAAAGCCGGATGTGTATAAAGAGAGAGCATGTGTCAGCGGCAAAGCATCAAGCGCGGAAACACAATTCATCTTTCATTTCTGGATATGATACGGCTGCATTATGTATGATGTACAGATCTGCGCTCAGATACTATTTTTAAAGCTGTCCCACTTTTTTCGCTCCCTCGCTGGCGAACACTACTCTACAATCACTACAGAACATGAATACATCCCTATTGTAACATGCGTGATGAAAGGCGCGCATTACGCCAGAACTGGGTTGTCAGTAAATTGTTGAGATAATATGGTCTCATCGCAGCGAGGAGAAGGTGATCAGCACGTGAGGGAACTCACGACACGTTAATTAACCCAGCGATTATCACATGAAAGGAAGTGAGATAAAAGGTGTTGCGTTACTCCGAGGATTGGTTTCAGCCGCTCACGACTCCTGGGTTTGTTAAGCCACGCCGTCGCCGTGGAGACCAGAGCCACGTGGGACGGCGCTTTTTGACCGTACATAGTCATGGCACCCGGGATGGGCTCTCTCAGGTACGCGTGAACACACACACACACACGGGCATGCTACACACACACACACACACACACACACACACACACGCCACACACACACACACACACACACACACACACACACACACACACACACACAAACACACACGCACACACACATGCACACACACACACACAGCTTCCCACAGATGATGCGGTTCCTCTCAGGTGTGCACGAGAGCAAGCACATAGTTGAGCACAATATGAAGACACACACTCTGGGACACTGTGTGTCAGGGTGACAGGGCTGAGAGACACACTCCTGGTGTGTGTCAGGGAAAACATGATGGTGGGAAGCCTACAACACAGCACTTCCTGCACTGGCAGGAAATGGCTCTCACCAGGGTGTAATCTGCCAAAACTGCTTAATACAAAACACCTCCCTCCCTCCCTCGCTCCCTCCCTCCCTCCCTCCCTCACTCTCAAGAGGGATTCATATTTCTTCCCCTTGAGTGAGTGGAGTAATTTAACCACCACAATATTAAATATGTGAAATGTGAACCTCACACACACACACACACACACACACATGCACATGCACATGCACACACACGCGCACAATACATGCACACACACACAAGTGCACTATACCTAGCTTACTAACCTGACTGCGTACTGTACATGGCAGCACTACTCCAGGTTCTGTGGGCCGCTGTGTCTGTAGGTACTGCCCCTTATTTACTCAAACCAAGCACTACACCACCTGATTTCACTAATGACTGTATCCTGGCGGTTGAGGAAGTGAGCTCATTAGTGAAATCAGGTGGTGTTTGGTTCCACGCTCGCACCACGGCCCTTGGGGCTCGGACCAGAGTAGCCCCGGTAGCGTAGCTTACTAAAACTGCAGACTAAATAAAACGGCATCATGTCCAGCTCTGAACATCATTAAGCTTACTGCTACAACTTCACAGGCAAAAAGCTGTCACGGCTGACTTTGACAGAACTTTCTCTCATTAAATCTGTTTTCAAAGTCTCGTCACGCCTTTGTACTTTTAAAACATCTGCACAACGTGACAGCCCACTTCACACTCTTTACAACAACTGTCCAAATGTGTTTGCTAAATTTACAAACATGCCTGATTGCATAGATGATGAGACATTTCTATGATATTTATATCACATAGTTTAAGTTTCAGATAATGTAAATGAATCACATACTATATATATGTAAGTTTTACACTATTTTAATTACAAATACTTTTCTAACTCATGTACTCATTATATTTCAAAGATGTGTCCTGTTAGACAATGGCTAACAGTGATGTTCTTGTTAGCACATCTCCCAATCACATTGAATATACAACATACCAAGACAAACAAAGTGTATGTAAAGTGCAATACAGCGCTAAAAGTTTTGGAGCATGTATAATCTGATCACCAATCATAAACTGCAGCTTACACCGGTAGAACAGACACAAACTAATACTAATTACATTCAGACACCAGGGTGTGACACAGGAATGCACAATTTACTATTCAGTTCACAACAAATGACCACACACAGGTGATCAGCTTTCACTCGTGGGTAAAAAACCAAAGGGAGGAAGGGTGGGGTGTGATTAAAGGCTGTCAGACACCGGGAATAGCCAGCATTGCTCATGCAGTGACACTCCGCTGTGAAGGAGTGGGCTTAAGTAGGGGAGGCCATGCTTTAGTGGGGGAGTTTTAGCGGAATGAGCTAGTAACACCCCGGAAAGTGATTTGCTCTCCTGTGAATATATAGACGTACGAGCTGTCAGAACCAGAAGACGGCTGCTTCATGCAAGAGTTGACATCTGCGTGTGAATTACTGGAGAGGGAAGAACATGGCAGAGAGAAGCTTTCTTTCGTTTGTCTCCAGGGTCAGCAGAGGAAATACACGCAGAAAAACAAAAGTAAAAGACTTCACCTTCCATGTTGTGTAACCGCGGTGTGTAAAATCAGGGGCAGCCTTCTCTGCTCCTCCTCTTACTCCTGTGGAGCTGTGCCTGATCACTCCCACAGACAGGGGGTCTACAGGACCATGGACAGCAGTGGTGCCTGATCCCTCCTACAGACAGGGGGTCTACAGGACCATGGACAGCAGTGGTGCCTGATCCCTCCTACAGACAGGGGGTCTACAGGACCATGGACAGCAGTGGTGCCTGATCACTCCCACAGACAGGGGGCCTACAGGACCATGGACAGCAGTGGTGCCTGATAATTTCCTCAACCAATGTGGTCTACAGGACCATGGACAGCAGCCGCCCCTGTTCCCTCAGACGGACAGACAGGGAGGTCGACTGGACCTTGGACATCAGTTCTACCTGTTCCATTGGGACAATCAGGGTGGAATACCTTGGACAGTACATCGTTAAGCCTTCAAATTATTTAATTAAATACACAGTACCACACAGCATCAATAGCAATAGCAGCCATAACAGTAATAATGTTAGCAGTACTAGCACTCTTAGCAGTGGTAGTTGTATCCATTGCAGCAGTAGTTTTGTTTTCATTAAAAACAACACTTGTAGTGGTAGGATTCATGATTATCTTACCAGCAGTAGTATTTATACTAATCTGTGACACATGTTTTCACCCACCCTTGGTCCCGTTCCTATGCTTGGCTTCAGGCATATTGGATTCCATGACAGCCAAGATAGTTGTGTAACCAAGACAGCTGGTTCATGTGTCATCAAAAAACGTAGTGACTGCTAAACATATCACTTATATCTTGACCATATGGGACGTTTCAGTAAAATTCTTACTGGCACGCAACTTGTTTAGAGTGCCATCTCCTTTACGAGATCTTTTAATCAGATGGTTATACACAATCTAGTGGCATATGTTGCAAAGGTTGGCCAACTGAACCCAGGATTTCACTATGAGCTAAACGCCAAAGACAGAAGTCAATAGGAACCAATCATATTCTTATTCAGGCTATGCGGGGTGACATCAACAGTCAGCTCTCTCAACTCTGCAGGGCATAGACACGTTCCGACTATTGCCCTTGACCTATACAGTACAGCACATTGCGTTTGTGATGTTAGCTTTAAATGTGACACCTATCACAGGGTAAACACCAGAAAGCCACTGAAATCTCATTCAGACTTGTATGGTCCAGCAGTCATACCAGGTCAACCTGGCTACCAATCCCTACTCCTCCATTTTAAATGTCTTCAGCAGTGTCAGTATAGAGCAAGCATCAGTGTGTGGGGGTTCAAAATAAAAAAAATCTCAGTTGCAAATCATCCCATCCTCTCAGTGCTGATGTGCAGTGAGTGTTCTGGCACAAAATGGCCGCCGTGAATTGAACAGATGGGGGGGCCCACATTGGTGGGGGTTTACTGATAGGCAAAAACATTTTGTGAAAATGCAATATAGCATTCATATCAGAACCAATATTTGTAACTACACCTTCTAATAACCGTCTGATTTTCTTCAATAATACACAGTTGAAGACTAACAGGCTAGAACAGAATTAACAAAAGAATATATGAATAAAGTTCAATAAAGCTCCCGCCAATATTAGCGACTGCAGAATCCTCACCTCCCGGTGACTCCGCGCTTCCAAATCGTCTGTGCCGCCGAAAAGCCAAAAACAATAAGTACATAATCATCTGAATATTACAGCGCTATAAACGACATCCACTCTGTGAGTGACGTCAATCGGCTGTGGGGCGGAGGCGTCGGATCAGGGCGCGGAGGAGAGCCGGGGCCCCTCAGAGAGCCGGAGCCACGCTCCCCTAATGAGAACAGGGCGAACGCAGCCCGTCTGAAAATGAGAAAACGTGTTCCGAGAGATAACTCATTACACTGTCCCAGACTGAGAGATTAGCAGGGTAATTAGTGGATAATTGGAGGGTGGAACGCACGGAAGGGTGTATTTTAGATGTATTACCGGGATATTTCCAGCATCTCCCAACACAAGCCCCAGCCTAAGCCTCAGCAGGATGTTTGCTCTCCGCACGCAGAGACTCCGGTCGGGGCTGGTTGGGAGCGAGGTCTGGCTCGCCCAGCTGAATCCATAAACTCACCACGGAGCCCAACACTGAGCTCCACTGCTTTATGTACACTGAACAATCTGCTCCATTAATGTGTGTTTATCTTTTAAAACTCTGCCGATGACCAAATCCCCCCCCAAAGTATCGCTCTCTCTCTGTCTCTCTCTCTCTCTCTCTCCTCCCTCTGTTATGTTCCTGTGTTCGGTCTGTTAGTTTATCATTGTTATTTATTATTTTTTCATATTCATGTCTGGTGTTCTGTTTATAGTCATTAGTCTTTGCACTCGTCTTCCCCTGTGATGTCTGAGTCTGAACGTTTACTAGCCCAGTCACTCCCTTGTCTGCGTGCCCCACTATTCGGGTGTTTACGGTAGTTCCGGGGTTCAACCTTCCTTCCAATCTTGCATTCCTTACTTCCTGCTTTCTCTCCATTTCATGTTTGTATATAGCACTAATATACTAATCCCAACTAACATAGAATTTGTACAGTACTAATTATACTAACACAGTAATATCTTCGTCAAACTAACATTCACTAGTTTTGGGTATTTGTAATTTAAATCACTTCACTAACTTACTAACGCATCAACAGTTTCAATTCTGTTCTGTAACTCCACCTCCCTATTCTATCACTGATTACTTGCTTAGTTTCAGCGAAGTAATCGCACCTGTCTCTCCTTATCTATGCATCTCCTGATTCTCTGCAATTGTCTACTCTCTAGTCCGGAGCTGTTTGTATTACGTGTGTCTTTGTGAATCCAGTCCTCGTTTTTGTTTCCCCCTCGTTATTGTCCAATTACCCTTTCATGTGTCTCACAAGATGTTTATTTGTTAGACCGCCCTCACTCCCATGCCCCGCCTAGTTTGTCTCATTCCCCTGTGTATTTATACCTGTCCTTTTCAGTTTCTGATTGGATTTACCACTGTGCTTTTGCCTGTGGACGGACCCCCTGGTTTGACCTTTTTGCCTGTTTACTACTACGCTCTGTCTGCCCCTCCATCTGCTAGTAAACCTGTCATTTTCCACAGCCCTGTGTCTGCATCTGGTTCCTCTGTCCTCCCCACCGTGACACCCTCTCTCTCTCTCTCTCTCCATCTCTCTCACTCCTCCCTCTCTCTCTCCCTCTCTCTCTCCCTCCCTCTCTCTCTCTCCATCTCTCTCACTCCTCCCTCTCTCTCTCTCCATCTCTCTCACTCCTCCCTCTCTCTCTCTCCATCTCTCTCACTCCTCCCTCTCTCTCTCTCTCCATCTCTCACTCCTCCCTCTCCCTCTCTCTCTCTCTCCATCTCTCACTCCTCCCTCTCTCTCTCTCTATCTCTCACTCGCTCTCACTCTCACTCTCTCTCATCGGCCAATCACATGGCAGCAACTCAATGCATAAAAGTGAACCATACTGGTTCAATCTGACAGTCACTGAAATAACCAGGGATTACAACAGTGGTGTGCAGAAGAGCATCTCCACACATCAAACCTTGAACTGGATGGGTTAACAGGGGAAGACCAATAAGTCTTCAAATTAAGTGTAATAAATATCTACAAAAGTGATCAGTTGCATCACATTAAAGGCATTCAGCATTCATTCTTATCCAGAGCGACGTGCAATAAAGTGCAAATCAAACCTAGGGACAAGTGCAATGAGGAAAGGTCCTGAAAGGAGGATTATTGAGTGCATGTTAAAACATCGGTACTCTATAAATATTGAAAAAGGCGTTGTGTGAAGATTACATTTGGGCCGAAGACGCACGGTCTGCAGTGCCAAAGGGCCATGGCCTCCAGTTAAGGAGATCAGCAGTGGCAGAGCGTCCTGTCAGACAGACAGCACCAGCAGGCCAGCGGACACCGCAGCACCAGAGCCGTTTCACAGTCCCGGGGCCTCGGGCAGGGAGAGGGGAGATTGAAATTAGAGAAGAGAAGGAGAGAGAGAGACAGAGAGACACAGAGAGAGAGGGAGAGGGAGAGCGAGAGACAGAGAGACACAGAGAGAGAGAGAGAGAGGGAGAGGGAGAGAGAATAAAGAATAAAAAAACAAGGCTGCACTCCTCTGAGTGCGGGAGCAGGAGTGATGGCAGTGGATAGAAATTACCGGAGTGGAGTCTGGGGCAGCACCCAGGTGGAGAGCAGCAGTTTCGCTCTGACAAAATGAAATATGTGGAGGGGAGCAGAAAAAAGCCTGTTTTATCATTTTTATATCGCTCCCCTGACAAAGAGGACCTTCTGCGACTCTCCACTCATCCAAACGAGTCTCCCCAGGCGTCTGTCCCGTCGAGGGGGGGTGGGGGGGGGGGGGGGGGGTCGTTCAATCGGAGCGTGACTCCCCGAAGAGGATTCAGCTCTGTGCACGGGACAGGCACTGAACCAAGGGCTCACTCCACCACCATTTTAAGGACCCCAAACAAAACACACCTGCCTCTAAATCTCCCGCCCCGTTTACCCACATAAACTAATGACAATGTGTTCTGTTTACACCGTCATTGAGAGAGATATAGTCTGTACCTGGATGTGTGTGTGTGTGTGTGTGTGTGTGTGTGTGTGTGGGAGGGAGGGAGGGAGGGGAGAGTGAGAGATAGAAAACAATTGTAAACAGCAAGTATTGCTTAATTCTGCATGCACAAGCCTGAAGCCATTTTGTAAGAAATGTGCCTTGTGGCAGACAAGCCTTGTTCTCTGGAGTAAGTGTACATAAACATGTCAATGTGAATGCCATGTGAGAAAATCACCCACGACAGGGATATGACAGAGAGAGAGAGAGAGGGAGGGAGAGAGAGAGACAGAGAGAGGGAGGGGGATAGATTGAGAGGGGATAGAGAGAATGAGGCAGACAGAGGGAGTAAGGGGGATGAGAGTGAGAGATAGAGGCAGATAGAGGGAGGGGAGAGTGAGTGGTAGAGAGAGATGGAGGGGGACAGAGAGGGGGGGAGAGAAAGAGAGAGGGAGGGTGGGAAGAGAGAGATATTAATTTCCTCTGTGCCTTAGCCAGAGAGGACCGTTGGACTGGATTGCGTGAGTGTGTGAGAGAGAGAGAGAGAGAGAGAGCGAGAGCGAGAGAGAGAGAGAAAGAGATTGAGATAGAGAGAGCGTTCATGAGTTTATGTTTATTATTAATGGGCTCATGTGGAAAGCTGCAGGTGGACTAACACACAGGAGATGTAACTCACATATTAAACACTCACACAGCCCAACGGTGTCTTAGAAATTCAGCTAAAGCACTGTCCACAGCACAGAGAGCAACAGTCTCTCTGGTCAGGCCATTAACAGGGCAGAATTAAACCAGCATGACAAGGAATCACAGACATCACAGTATCTTTGACCTACATAAACACCAAGTTATGAAAATCTGTAATCTGTAAAATTACTTAATCGTGTTTGCCCTCCATAAATATCGGCACGTGATCACATAAGGTCCGTGATTTCGCCAGACCAAAAAAAAGGCCTTTAGTCACACATTAATATTCCAGTTGTATGTATAAATCTGTAGTGACTTACAGCACGGTACCAGGCACACAATAACCTTTATGAAACTGAAGGACTCGCTGGGCATGAGAGAAGGGAGTAACGTGATCTCATTTTGAGTGATTTTCTCTCTCTCTCTCCCTCTCCCCTCTCCCCCTCCCCCTCCCCTCGGCTAGGACCGTTCACACATCAGATCGGTGTCGACGGAGCCTCCAGATACTCTGGAAAAGGTCACTGCTTTCTGATCGGTTTCAAATTAATTTCCGCCTTTGAAGAATTAAGAAAAAAAAAAACAAAAAAAAAAACAACTGTGCCAACTGTGCCAAGCTCTGGGGCCTCCTCCACTGACTGCTCTTCTGCCACCTAGTGGTGAAACGATGTAGTGCCTCTCAACTGCGGGAGCTGCACAATCGGATAATGCGTGTGTGGGCGAGAGGGTGGAGGCGTTTCTACAGCCAGCACCTCCGATCGCACAGTGCATGACCCCTGCCCGAAAGCCCCCCCCCCCCCCCCCCCACACACACACACACACACGCAACCAACCACACACACACACACACACACACACACAACCACACACACACACAACCACACACACACACACACACACACACACACACACACAACCACACACACAACCACACACACAACCACACACACAACCACACACACACACACACACACACACACAGACACACACAGACACACACACACACACACACACACAACCACACACACACACACACACAGACACAACCACACACACACAACCACACACACAACCACACACACACACACACACACACAACCACACAACCACACAACCACACAACCACACACACACAGAAAACTGATGTAAACTGTGCATCACGAAAACTGTATCGGCAAAGGTCCGGTCTGTGTTTCAGCCTTAAACCTACCTGAGACACAGAACACTAACGCAGCAAATCTGACATTCAAAGATTATCACTATGGGCACTGAGTTAGTCAGCTGATAATGCGGCACAGTATACTGAATCAGGTTTTATTTATTTTTAAACATAGTAAGACTAACAGCCACCCCAGGGTGCATAGCTTTTTTCTGTTATCACACCTGATACAGTAGTAAACAAACGTAAGGAGCATGTGAAAAAAACATCACTGATACTGGGTGCTGATAAGACAGCCGAAGTCTTAAAACCCAGGAGATATCCACGGTGTTCTTTTCCAGAAGCATTTCACATGGCCTGTTACGCTTGCTTGTTTACCATCGTATCAGGTATGATTAAAGACAAAAAGACGAAAGATTGCCTACACGCCCCATTGGTGGTTATACTTATTAAATAAAAACGCAATTTGATGTATCTTGCAGCTCGAACACAAGCCTAGTGGCACAGAGAGCGTTATGTATGAGACCAGACGCCTGCATACATATGTATTTATGGAGTACACACGTGTGACATTTCTCTCTGATACTGAAGTGCACGGGCGGATGGCAGGGGACGGGACCGCGATGGGAGTCGGATCGCAATCCCGAGGCACCTCGCGCGGCTCTGTCGGAGCGGAGCTGGCATTCCCAGCACGCCTATAATCTATGTCGGAATACTGAGGAGCGGGTGGCATTGATCCGACGCTCCTCGTGTGAAGCGCTCCCTGCGGGAATACCGGCACGGTTCCTGTTCCGAGGGGGGGGGGGGGGGGGGGGAGACGGGGAGGAGACGATCCTGGCGGGAATGTATTTTTAGGGGAACGGAGACGTTGTATCCTCGGTGACAGAACCCCCCCCCAACCGCCCCCCCCTATACCCCTCCAAACCACCACTACCCCCCCCCCCCCCCCCACGCCACAGCCTCCATCTTTAAAGGCAGAAAATGTCATCACTTCTCCTCGGAGTGCTTCCCCCGACTCCGGGAGCTGGAGACGTGCCTGCAGCGCGCGTGTGCGTGTGTGTGTGTGTGTGTGTGTGTGAACAACTAGGTCAGCGCGGAGTGCTTATCAGATGGAGTCTGGAGGAGGCCGTGGCCGTGTCGGCCCGTCTGCACGCAGCCGGCTCCCGATCCCAGCATATGGCGCGGTGGCGTGGATTTACACAGCGCTCAGGGCGCGCGGCGGGATGGCGCCGGGCCGCGGAGGAGCGCGCGGGAATAACGAGCCGCTCCCCGCCAGGCTGGACGGTCCCGCTGCGTGTGTGGGGCTGCATCGCCGCCCCGTCTTCTGCGGGGTCAAGGGGGGCGCGCGCTGGCACCCCGCAGCTTCCCAAAATCAGCCAGGAGGGGAGTCATTCTCCTCCCTCCCCCCCCCCCGAATCAGGAAGCCGCTAATGCGCCTCACGGAGAGGAGGTCCTGGGTTCAAATCACTGCCGGGGGCCTCTCTGTGTGGAGTGTGCATGTTCTGCCCGCGTCTGTGTGGGTTTCCTCCCACAGTCCAAAGACAGGTTAGGCTACAGGGGGGGAGGGGGGGGGGGGGCATTAACAGGGTGTTGCAGCAAAAGAGTATGTTTGCTCAGTCAACCTACCCTGTATTAATAAATTAATAAACTATATTTCATAAATACAATAATTGGACCAGCCTGTACATGGGGAGGGTTCACAGGCAGCAGGTCCCTCACAAACCTGTGTGTCTTGTGTATTGAAACTCCTGAAATCTCTCTCAAGGTGTGCCTTCTGGTCCTCTTGGTTGGCACCAGGCAAAATGGTAAATGGTTGGCATTTATATAGCGCCTCTATCCAAAGCACTGTACAACTGATGCTTCTCATTCACCCATTCATACACACACTCACACACCAACGCCAATTGGCTGCCATGCAAGGCGCCGACCAGCTCGTCAGGAGCATTTTGGGGGTTAGGGGTCTTGCTAAGGGACACTTTGACACACCCAGGTTGGGATCGAACCGGCAACCCTCCGACGGCCAGACGACTGCCCCACCTCCTGAGCTAATGTTGCCCCAATCGCGGCACCGCAAAGCGAAGAGACCAGACAACCCGGCAACCAAAACCCTCCCACCCTGACTACCTCAGAGCCCTGTCATGTTCCATCACACCCCACGAATGGAGAATTAGCGTCTTACCCAGGTAAACTGGCCCAAAACCCCCCCTAATCCTTTTTTTATTTACCGGGAAGTAATTCCTCATTCACAGTGACAGGATGCAGGAATGAGAGGGCTGTAATATTCTGGCTTAGCAAACACGCCGATCAGTCATCTTCTCTCCAGCAATCAGCACTGTCGCCGAGACGCAGTGACATGACATAGCACGGCGTACTGACGAGAACAGGCCGCTCAGCCTAAAAAGGCTCATCTCTTCCAACCACAAAAGTGTTCCTAAAGTTTAGTTACCTAAATGTGAGATAGCATCTAACACTATATACCGAGCCTGGTCATGAAAACCTCCTCAGATCCCCTTCCATATCCCCCATACTGAACGATAATCGCCTTCATGTGTCCCCTACCGCATCCTCACGCCGAGCGATACCAACAACATAACGAGATAACATGACATAAAATAACACAACAAAGCATCGCATCACGGTGAGAGCAGACCTTTCAGTCCAGCAATGCTCGCCTTTACAGACCATTAAATTGTACTTAATACCGAGTTTACTTAAAAAGCCGGATGGTATCTAGCGCCGTATCGAGCCTGGTCTTGAGAAGCTCCTCGGATGCCCTTTCCACATCTCCCACACTGAACAACAATAACCTCCGTCAATCCACTTCCACAGCCCCACAGCCCTTAAGGTCACTCGTTCAGGACGAGAAAGACTGTAGGGGCTACTGGTACACCGTCACGCTCACATTTATTTACGGCAGAATCTCCCGGACACGGTTCCCTCAGCTGTAAACTCAAGAGTTTATGAGAGTCAGCTGGGAAGACGTTGTGACAACGATCACGTATGCAGTAAACATAACAACAATGCGCAAGCACCGAAGGCTTTCCGATTTAACCGAATTAGCATAAAATCTTTGAGGACGATCACGTCTGTCACGGATACCGTACATCGTGGAACGCGGAATCTTCCAGCACGCCGGGGCGCGTCAGCCATCCGCTCAGATGTGAAAACGGCCGCTCCGTATCGTAAAATCGCTCATCTGAATCGGACATGAAACGCGTAGATTAACTTGCTACCCTGTGTGCTGTGTGTGTGTGTGTGTGTTCAGGTGGGCACTTCCTGTGGAGTCGGCCTGTAATATCAGACACACACTCAGCTTAAAAGCCACTGGAGAGAAACATACAAGCCCGTCGCCGGTTGCCATTAGCAACTGAGCGCTACATGAGGTGTGCCGTATCGGAAAACCATCTCACTTCACTTCAAAGGGCTCGCCCAAATAAAACGAGAAGGTACTTATTATCATCACCCTGAGACCACACACGTAGACACACACACACACACACACAGCACACAGACACACAGACACACAGACACACAGACGCAAACACACACACAGAAACACAGCACACAAACACAAACACGCACGCACGCACGCATGCACATGCACACACACGCACGCACACAAACACACACGCAGACACATGTACACACACAGCACACAAACACACACATGCACACACCACAAACACACACAGCACACAAACACACACACGCACACACCGCACTCACACACAAGCACACACACACACACACACACACGCACGCACACACAAACACACACGCAGACACATCTACACACACACAGCACACAAACGCACACACGCACACACCGCACTCACACTCAAGCACACACAGCACACACACACACACACCCATACAGAGTACACACGCGCGCATGTTGTTCAGCACGCACATGACGGATGGCTGGCAGGAAGTGCTGGGGGGATGGCGGTAAGGCTGTGACGCCCACAGAACAGGATTTGCGAGCGAAAGGTGAGGGATCAGCTCCAATGAGAGTTACAGCTTCTCTCACCCCTGGGGAGGGTGCCTTACCCCAATCACCCCCCTGTATATTATATATATATATATATATATATATACACACACCATATCCATAGAGACAGGATGTCAAACACAATCACCCCAGTATATATCCACACACAGCATGAGAAACACAATCACTCCAGTATATATCCACACACAGCATGAGAAACACAATAACCCCAGTATATATCCACACACAGCATGTAAAACACAATCACCCCAGTATATATCCACACACACAGCATGTAAAACACAATCACTCCAGTATATATCCACACACACAGCATGTAAAACACAATCCCCCCAGTATATATCCACACACAGCATGAGAAACACAATCACTCCAGTATATATCCACACACACAGCATGTAAAACACAATCACCCCAGTATATACCCACACACAGTATGATAAACACAATCACCCAAGTATATACCCACACACAGTATGTAAAACACAATCACCCCAGTATATATCCACACACAGCATGTAAAACACAATCACCCCAGTATATACCCACACACAGTATGTAAAACACAATCACCCCAGTATATATCCACAGATACATAGCATGTAAAGCACAATCACCCCAGTATATATCCACACACAGCATGAGAAACACAATCACCCCAGTATATCCACACACAGCATGTAAAACACAATCACCCCAGTATATATCCACAGATACATAGCATGTAAAACACAATCACCCCAGTATATACCCACACACAGCATGAGAAACACAATCACTCCAGTATATATCCACACACAGCATGTAAAACACAATCACCCCGGTATATACCCACACACAGTATGTAAAACACAATCACCCCAGTATATACCCACACACAGCATGTAAAACACAATCACCCCAGTATATATCCACACACACAGCATGTAAAACACAATCACCCCAGTATATACCCACACACAGTATGATAAACACAATCACCCCAGTATATACGTCATGGGGCCACATTGGCTCAGACAGTAAGAGCAGCTGTCTGGCAGTTGGAGGGTTGCCAGTTCATTCCTGCCCTCGGTGTGTCCCTGAGCAAGACCTAACCCCCAAATGCTCCTGACGAGCTGGTTGGTGCCTTGCATGGCAGCCAATCAACGTTTGTGTGCGAGTGTGTGTATGTATGAGTTAATTAGATGCATCAATTGTACAGCGCTTTGGATAAAGGCGCTATATAAATGCTAACCATTTACCATTTATACCTACACACACACAGCACGTACAATACAATCACCCCAGTATATGTCCACACGCACAGCATGTAAAACACAAGTGCCATGCTCCAGCATTAACACAGCTATGGGCCTGCTCACACACCCAGCTCTCCACCAATCAACAAGCTCCAGCCTAACCCTTCTTCCTGGATCTCCCACTCTCCACCAATCAACAAGCTCTGGCATTACCATTCTTCATAACCCACCAATCAATGAGCTCCAGCATGACCACGCTCATTGGCTCGCTTGCTCGCCCACTTTCCACCAATCAACAAGCAAGGCTCATGTCACCTCGTCACCAACCTTACTTTAGCCAAAACATTAGGACAAAACATTATTTACAAAAAAATGTTTTTTGAAAAGGAAAGTGAAAGGAAAGAGCTCATCAGAAGGCTACCCATGAACGAGGGCTGGGTTCCCCGGAGGCATAGGCCATGCCCACGCACACAAAACCATGGCAACGAGTGCGCATTATCGCTCAATTAGCCCGGCTAAGGCCGATCTCCTAATCACAGACACGCACAACCCTCCCCTTTTAACATTTCAGAAGCTCCACAACCAGCCCGAGTCTCGCAAAACTGCCCCCCCCTCCCGCTGTCTCAAAAAAACAAGCTCCACCACCTCAGGGAGACGTCCTAAATTAGCCCTTCAAATATGCATGTGCTCCTCTCCTCTCCCCACCCTACCACAACACAGGCAACCATGGCTGTGGGCTCCATGGAAGACCAGGGCATCAGGTTAATTCTGTACTTCAGGCGGTGTACACTGCTTCAGCAATCACTAAACATACAGAAGGCTACAGAGAGGATAGACCACCCTCCATTCATATTAGATTTCACTTTTCTCCTGTGTTCAGACGGGGAGAAAGCTGAGAGGCCCCCAGACAGAGAAAACACCGGAAACACACACACTGCTTACACACCAGAAACACACACTCTGCTTACACACCAGAAACACACACACACTGCTTACACACCAGAAACACACACACTGTTTAGAGTCCAGAAATACACACTGCTTACACACCAGAAACACACACCCTGCTTACACACCAGAAACACACACCCTGCTTACACACCAGAAACACACACACTGTTTACACACCAGAAACACACACACCGTTTACACACCAGAAACACACACACTGCTTACACACCAGAAACACACACACACACACACTGTTTAGAGTCCAGAAACACACACTGTTTAGAGTCCAGAAACACACACACACTGCTTACACTCCAGAAACTCACACTGTAGAGTCCAGAAACTCACACTGTAGAGTCCAGAAACTCTCACAATGCTTAGAGTCCAGTAGCTCTCACACTGCTTAGAGTCCAGGAAAACACACACTGCTTAAGACTCCAGACACACTCATACTGCTTAGAATCAAAAAACTCTCACACTGTAGAGTCCAGAAGCTCTCACACTGCTATTTCCAGAAACACACACTGCTTAGACTCCAGACACACTCACACTGCTGAGTCCAGAAGCTCTAAAACCACTTAGCCTTAACACTCTCCTGTTGGGAACTGCACAGCCAAGATTTAAATCATCTCTTAACAGTCAATTGAACTCCAACTACGCTCATGAGTCCACAGGGTTTCAAACACACCCGGCAAGATAATATAACATAATATAATATAATATAATATAATATAATATTATATAATATAATATAATATAATGATGTAAGATTATGTCAAATGATATAAAGAGAATAGAAGATATGATATACCTTATTGAAACCTGTGGGGTAATGTGTCCTCTGCATTTGATCCAGCTCGAGGTTCTGAGCAGTGGGCAGCCACAATGCAGAGACCGGAGACTGACTCCAGTTCAGAGGCCAGAGCCTTGGTCAAGGCCAATGGAGTACACCCTATATCTAGCCTGACATATTAATAATAAAGTTTTCAGAATGCGAATGCGTGTTATGAACCTTCAGGTGGTCGCGCCGTAACCGGGACTGTCGAACTGAATCTCAGCCGAACTGAACTGAATCTATGGATGTGTTGCTTTAACTTGTGGAAGAACCTATGCACTTGTAAATCGCTTTGGATTAAAAGCGTCTGCCAAATGACTAAAATGTAAAATGTAAATGTCAGCTATCCCCATGTCAGACTATCAGCACAGTCCTCCTCCCCAGTCACCAGCGTTGATAAGTCAATCGGCGCTTAACGATGATGGACAAAAGCGCCATTCAGTGGGGCTACAAGAACCACAGATGTGTGGCAGTAGCAGTATCATTCCTTCGTATTTTTGCGGAAAGTAGGCTCCACATAAAAAGCACGGTTATATCACCTGCATAAACAATGATAAATAGACGCCCATTCATAATCGCGAAATGGTTTGCAGCAGGGATAAGCTAATGAAACATAGATTAAAACAGATGAATGGAAATTAAATTAAAGTGTAAATTACATTTTATGAATTAATTCATCATGGTGAGCTGTTGGACAGCATTATCTGCCACTGTTTTGACGATGCTTGGTGTAAACTTCTCCGTAATGGAGACACGTCTCCGAATTGACAAAAATGGTTGAGACGGAGAAGCGTCGTTTTTGCTTTCTCGGTAGAATTTGGAAAGATATTCTCGCCTCGCCCCCAGAACTCGCCCAATGGCCCGGTCGTGCAGTTCCTGTGCACGTCATTTTTAATTGATGAGCCTGGAACAGCAGCTCTTGTCAAATCCTCGAGTGAAGCCCGGAGGGTGTTTTGTCGAGTAAAGTGCGCAGACTTGCTTGGGGTTAAAAACCCTTAACAGCCTCGAGGTATCCTCGCACTAGTTGAAAGGAACACGGCTTCTGTTTGAGAACATCAAACACTTTCGCTGTTTCTCTGAAACTTCTCCGAACGTTTTTCCGCATTGTCTATGCACTGTGACTCCAGAGTCTGTGTTCTCTTTTCTTTCTTTTTTTGTGTAGTTGTTCAATCTTATTGCACATTTCATGTTTTCCGGTTACTCGCAAACCCAGCTGATCGCTTCAACAAGGCTTTAGCTGCTATGTCATGTTCCTGTGACATATTTATCTTTCGGGCAGGAAATGTTCTGTTGGAAACACAAGCACAGAGTACAGAGTTCCACTTCTAATCGAAACCTCTAATAGAAAGAACACATTATGTTTCTGTTCATCAATTTGAACTATTTCCTCCTCAAAGATGGAATAATTTAAGACTTGATTCGTGGTCATTTTAGTGGAGAGAGATGGAGGAGAACTACTGCGGTATATTTACAGCATGGCTAAATCAGATGGAGAATGCCACCTGAATGAGCCATTGCAAAGGTACAATAATCTTCCTACCAGTAAATGCTTTTTTATTATTCAGGAACATACGACTATTCATGTGACAAGAATAGACCATTCAGCTCGTCAGAGAGCTTACCAGTTTAAATGTCAAGATGAATTTAGCGAAAGGTCTCGGCGTATTATATGCGCAAAACTGGGGCTTAGCAATTTATTCCTGACATTAATAATTCCCTGTGTAAAGAAGTGTTCTTCGGTATCACTGCAAATCTGCCTTTAACACGGTTCCACAGCATTATGATTAGCAATATTTCTGTCATTTAAAAGAACAAATGGATTTCGCCTTATTTTCATCATTTGGAGAAACAGCATGGAAGCGTGTGGGTCAGCGATAATGTGGATTTCATTACTATTTCTTGATTTTTTTTTAATTATTATTATTTTTTTATAACGATACGCATTTTCCACGCCAAAAACAAATTTGAGTGGGTTTGAAATTGTGAAACTACAGGTTTCACTTGATAGAACTTGCCAAATAAAATAAATAAATAAATAAATAATAATAATAATAATAATAATAAACGCGGAGCTGCTCGTGTTTGGACGGTGTCCAGGCGGAGTGGCAGGGAAAGCGGGGTTCTCCTCGCGGAGTCCACCAAGACGAGCGGCGAGCACCAGAGCGGCATCTTCAGCCCCGTCATCTCAATCAGCACGCCGATTAAAACCGCGCTAATGAAGATGAATGGCCACTACAGGACAGCGCGCGGGCCGAATGCTGATTCCTCGCGGGGAGGCAGAGACACTCGGCAAAAGAACACTGAAGGGGGGCGGGCGGGTTATTTGTATTTGCGACTGGGTATTTGAGATGAATGAAAGTGATCGTTGTTTGTAAGGTTAAGCTGTATTAGCACTGCGTGTCAGTTAGCAACGCACGTTGTCTGTGGGTCAGTCTGTGGTTCAGTTTTTTTGGGGGCCACACTGCTCTGGGGGGCTCCTGGCGTGACCCATGGTGGAGGGCTCTATTTGTCCGTCAGTGTTCAGGGGGGGTCTGATTTTGGGGTCTGAAGGTTCTGAAGGCTCACTGTAGCACCCCGTACCCCTGGAAGTCCACCGCCCCCGTTCCCCAAGTTCAGTTCAGTTTTACTCGCACAGCGCCGTCACAAAAATGCCTTTTTTTACAGAAACATTGGGAAACACTTCTGTAGAGGACTGAGCCTGAACCCCCCGAAAAATCCAGCAAGTGAGAGGCACGGGGGAGAAAAAAAACAAAAACAAACTCCCCAGAGGAAAGAAAAAGGCCCAGTAATTCCACTCTCCCTGCCCCACTCCCAGCGGGTGGACGAGCAGGGATCAATAGCGCTCCACTCTGACCTGATGGGCCGTGAGCGCCGGTCAGCTCCAATCTCGCTCCGCTCCGAAGCAGCCGCGGGAGGACATTTGTTTCACACTGATCCGCGGGGCTGCTCCTTTTACAGTGCGCCCTCTCACTCTTATCCGACGTGTGGGGAACAGCGTGGCTTTAATCTCACTCCCCGTACGCGCGCGCGCGCGCGAGAGAGCGAGAGAGAGAGAGAGAGAGAGAGAGAGAGAGAGAGAGAGAGAGAGAGAGAGAGAGAGAGAGAGAGAGAGAGAGAGAGAGAGAGAGAGAGAGAGAGAGAGAGAGAGAGAGAGATGGCTCAATTTTTCACTCCCTCAGCCTGACCTGCAGGCCTCCGAGAGCGCTGGTCTTACACCGCCTCACTCTTATCTCCTGGCAGCTGTGTGATGGCTCCTTTTAAATCCTCCTGTCCGGGCGTACCAGCTGCAGGGCCACTGTCTAACACATCATCAGCCAGCGCCGGCCTCCCTCTGTGTACCCGCAGCAGGGCCACTGTTTTGCACATCATCAGTGTGCGCAGGGTGTCTCTTCACATACCCGTAGCAGGGCCACTGTTTAACGCATCATCAGCCAGCGCCGGCCTCCCTCTGTGTACCCGCAGCAGGGCCACTGTTTAATGCATCACCAGCCAGCGCCGGGTTCCCGCTGTGTACCCGCAGCAGGGTCACTGTTTAATGCATCATCAGTGTGCGCAGGGTGTCTCTTCACATACCCATAGCAAGGCCACTGTTTAACGCATCATCAGTCAGTGCCGAGCTCCCTCTGTGTACGCACAGCAGGGCCACTGTTTAATGCATCATCAGCCAGCGCCGGGTTCCCGCTGTGTACCCACAGCAGGGTCACTGTTTAACACATCATCAGTGTGCGCAGGGTGTCTCTTCGCATACACATAGCAGGGCCACTGTTTAATGCACCATCAGTCAGCTCAGGGTGTCTTTCTGCAAGGTCCCTGGGCACGGCTGTTTAACGATTTGCCTGCATCCTGGACATGGTGTGTATATTGACCTTCTGAGATCTCTATCTGCAGAGATTCCCTATAACAGGACAAGTCTTGTCAAGTTTGATTGGGTCTGTACTGGGGCAAATGATAGAGGATCTGGAGTAGCAGATGCAACAAAAAAAATCTAATATATGTATTTATATATATATATATAATATATGATCAATCTAAAAGCACGATGGCAGGGCTTCTCAACCCTGGTCTTAGAGGGCCAGGTGGTCTGCTGCTTTTTACCCTCACCCTATAATCACCCAGCAGTTCAGATCCAAAAAAAGAGGTGAAGTGGCTTAACTGTGTAATCAACTGTTTTAATTGACAAATTAAGTGCTGAGTAATAGGGAGAAGCAGTGTCCCTGTGGCTCTCCAGGACCCGGGAGAAGCAGCCCGGCGCTGAGGTTCATCTATTCCAGCTCAGCCAAAGGTAACTAAGGGAAGAGTTGGCTGGGTCTTTTCAAGTGCTAAAATGAATTAAAGTGAACATAGTTTGTGAAGTTTAAGCTCAGTCAGCATTGCCGAATGAATGCTCTCCAGGTAATCCCAGACAGCCTCAGTGAAGTTTTTATCTGAAGAAATGGCCTTTTACTTCATATGTTATTTTCTTTAATAGGATGCAAACATTCCTCTGTAACGTTTCATTTATTGCAAAAAGAATGTTTGGATATCTAAAATTATATATGCTATCTACTGACACACTACAAAAAAGAAAAAGAAACATCCCAGGGCAGATTTATATATATATTTTTTAAATGTAGGCTGTCTACGATTTTTCCACAGTGCTGTATATATAGAAACAATCCTTCTATATAATTTTATATATATATATACTGCAGAAGGATTTTATGAATAGCTGAACTTTCCATGCCTTGCATTGTTCAGTAGCGGGTAGCACAATTAAGTCTCTGTCCTTAAGAAGCTTAAACCGTGTATTTTAATAAAACAGAAATTCACATTTAGGCCTTTTCAATGTCTGCCTCATTATCCATCTGGTCACAATTTTACTTACAGAATGGGCTACAGCGCAGATTAAAGACTAACCGAAGATTAACAGACTACAGCTAAATGACCAATTACTGAGGGCTGCATTTTTTTGACTGGTGGAATTATAAAATGGCAGCGTGGATGAAACGGAACCCGGGAGGGCAGAGCAGACCTCGGCTCAGTGTGAAATTGTGCTCAGTTTATTGAGAGGGCAGCTTTGGCAAAGAAAGAGCAGGGGAGAGGTAGTTATCTAAACCACAACATTATCGGCAGCAACAGGAGCGCAAGGCATCCAGTTTCATTCTTTAATAAAAAGGGTCTCAAAGAGGAGGGGAAAAAGGATGATAAAAAGGAGAAATAATCATTGTGTGTTTCAGCGTGAACAGAGTGGCAGGAATGCGTACTCTGGGGGAGTAGCGCAGGGTGGTGTTATCTCCACCTCTCTGTCATATTTAGACCACTCAGATAAAAATAACAGGGAGCACGTAACACACTCAGACAGCTAGAGCTTCCCCTGGGAGGAGATACCACTGCCACAGACCACATCTGCACACAGCCAGGGCTGAGAGAGTCAAACACAGCCAGGGCCGAGAGAGTCAGACACAGCCAGGGCTGAGAGAGTCAGACACAGCCAGGGCTGAGAGAGTCAGACACAGCCGGGGCTGAGAGAGTCAGACACAGCCGGGGCCGAGAGAGTCAGACACAGCCAGGGCTGAGAGAGTCAGACACAGCCAGGGCCGAGAGAGTCAGACACAGCCAGGGCCGAGAGAGTCAAACACAGCCAGGGCCGAGAGAGTCAGACACAGCCAGGGCCGAGAGAGTCAAACACAGCCAGGACTGAGAGAGTCAGACACAGCCAGGGCCGAGAGAGTCAGACACAGCCAGGGCCGAGAGAGTCAGACACAGCCAGGGCCGAGAGAGTCAGACACAGCCAGGGCCGAGAGAGTCAGACACAGCCAGGGCCGAGAGAGTCAGACACAGCCAGGGCCGAGAGAGTCAAACACAGCGAGGGCCGAGAGAGTCAAACACAGCGAGGGCTGAGAGAGTCAAACACAGCGAGGGCTGAGAGAGTCAGACACAGCCAGGGCTGAGAGAGTCAGACACAGCCAGGGCTGAGAGAGTCAAACACAGCCAGGGCTGAGAGAGTCAGACACAGCCAGGACTGAGAGAGTCAGACACAGCCAGGGCTGAGGGAGTCAGACACAGCCAGGGCTGAGAGAGTCAGACACAGCCAGGGCTGAGGGAGTCAGACACAGCCAGGGCCGAGAGAGTCAAACACAGCCAGGGCCGAGAGAGTCAAACACAGCCAGGGCCGAGAGAGTCAGACACAGCCAGGGCCGAGAGAGTCAAACACAGCCAGGACTGAGAGAGTCAGACACAGCCAGGGCCGAGAGAGTCAGACACAGCCAGGGCCGAGAGAGTCAGACACAGCCAGGGCCGAGAGAGTCAGACACAGCCAGGGCCGAGAGAGTCAGACACAGCCAGGGCCGAGAGAGTCAGACACAGCCAGGGCCGAGAGAGTCAAACACAGCGAGGGCCGAGAGAGTCAAACACAGCGAGGGCTGAGAGAGTCAAACACAGCGAGGGCTGAGAGAGTCAGACACAGCCGGGGCCGAGAGAGTCAGACACAGCCGGGGCCGAGAGAGTCAAACACAGCCAGGGCTGAGAGAGTCAAACACAGCCAGGGCTGAGAGAGTCAGACACAGCCAGGGCCGAGAGAGTCAGACACAGCCAGGGCTGAGAGAGTCAGACACAGCCAGGGCTGAGAGAGTCAGACACAGCCAGGGCCGAGAGAGTCAGACACAGCCAGGGCCGAGAGAGTCAAACACAGCCAGGGCCGAGAGAGTCAGACACAGCCAGGGCCGAGAGAGTCAAACACAGCCAGGACTGAGAGAGTCAGACACAGCCAGGGCCGAGAGAGTCAGACACAGCCAGGGCCGAGAGAGTCAGACACAGCCAGGGCCGAGAGAGTCAGACACAGCCAGGGCCGAGAGAGTCAGACACAGCCAGGGCCGAGAGAGTCAGACACAGCCAGGGCCGAGAGAGTCAAACACAGCGAGGGCCGAGAGAGTCAAACACAGCGAGGGCTGAGAGAGTCAAACACAGCGAGGGCTGAGAGAGTCAGACACAGCCAGGGCTGAGAGAGTCAGACACAGCCAGGGCTGAGAGAGTCAAACACAGCCAGGGCTGAGAGAGTCAGACACAGCCAGGACTGAGAGAGTCAGACACAGCCAGGGCTGAGGGAGTCAGACACAGCCAGGGCTGAGAGAGTCAGACACAGCCAGGGCTGAGGGAGTCAGACACAGCCAGGGCCGAGAGAGTCAAACACAGCCAGGGCCGAGAGAGTCAGACACAGCCAGGGCCGAGAGAGTCAAACACAGCCAGGGCTGAGAGAGTCAAACACAGCCAGGGCTGAGAGAGTCAGACACAGCCAGGGCCGAGAGAGTCAAACACAGCCAGGGCTGAGAGAGTCAGACACAGCCAGGGCTGAGAGAGTCAGACACGGCGAGGGCCGAGAGAGTCAAACACAGCTAGGGCTGAGAGAGTCAAACACAGCCAGGGCCGAGAGAGTCAGACACAGCCAGGGCCGAGAGAGTCAGACACAGCCAGGGCCGAGAGAGTCAGACACAGCCAGGGCTGAGAGAGTCAGACACAGCCAGGGCCGAGAGAGTCAAACACAGCCAGGGCTGAGAGAGTCAGACACAGCCAGGGCTGAGAGAGTCAGACACAGCCAGGGCTGAGAGAGTCAGACACAGCTAGGGCCGAGAGAGTCAGACACAGCCAGGGCTGAGGGAGTCAGACACAGCCAGGGCCGAGAGAGTCAAACACAGCCAGGGCCGGGAGAGTCAAACACAGCTAGGGCCGAGAGTCAAACACAGCCAGGGCCGAGAGAGTCAAACACAGCCAGGGCTGAGAGAGTCAAACACAGCCAGGGCTGAGAGAGTCAGGCACAGCAAAGGCTTACTGAGTCAGACACAGCTAGGGCTTACTGAGAGTCAGACACAGCCAGGGTTTACAGTCAAACACACCGTTTTGTGTGTAAGCATCCTGTATAAAATAGCAAACAGCTTGTACAAAACTATTGAACACTTTCCTTCATGTCATGGAATATATTAAATACAATCTAGACAAAAATACAAGATTTATTTCATCCTTTCCAGACTTTGTCCGGTCTACCTCAAACCCATTGGAACATGAAATGTGCTATAAATGATGATATAATTTCAGAAATGAATTGTTTTAGTCTGCCATTAGAGTAGAGCAGACGAATGTCTGGCAAGGCAGCCTATTAATCGCCCAGGCCAACAGACATGCAACGAAGGTCACGGAGTCTTGCTCTTGTCTGTAAATGCAGGAACCTCAGTGAAAAAATGTTAACTCAAAGTATTTTTGGTGTGGTGGCTGATGCAATGAATTTAACATCAGTTATAGTCGTCCCACTACTTCACCGTTAGTAATAATATTTCCATGTGTAGCTCTCCGTTGTACATGAAAAGGCATAATAGGTGTATTTCAGTTTGAGTATGCTGTGTTTTTGCGAGTTAGGGTGTCATTTTCTTTGAATGCGTGGGCCAAGGCCATCGAAACACATACCTCTCGGCTAGCACTCCTGTGTGGATAATCATTGCCTGACAGGCCCATTGGAATCTGACATTGTGTTTCAGCTAATACAGCCTCTACAAAAGGCCCCCGATTGGCCAAAAGGTATTAATTTACTCCGACTGGGTCTCCAACTGCAACCCAGCATCACCCAATCACACAGGCTTATGTTCAGGTGGTGTACCAAACACCACCGATCGCTACGCACAAGAGGACCAGTCCAAAGGCTAAAATGGCCGGCTAACATTCGGCTAGCACTCTCGTCGTACACTGAACAGAACGGTTCCAATACAACGCCAACGGCAGCTCAAAACAGCAGATTCTGTATGAACAAGCTGTGTGACATCGCAATGAGTGTGATCCCTGTGTGATCCCTGCCTTCAGTGACCTCTCCAGTATAATTTCACACCCCCATCATCTCTGCATTACAGGTAGGGAAGAAACACAGCAATGATTAAAAAAATTTTTTTTAAAAAAGGACTAGTTGCACACACGTTTATAGTGCAGTGAACACATAGCAATAGGGGTGCCTAATCTTCTGCAGCATTCTGGTCCAGAAACTGATTCAATTAATCAATTGCGATTAAAGGCCATTATTAGCTGATGAATTGAATCAGGTGTTGGTTATTGGTGCTGACCTATTGGTGAGGTCCACATGTGCTCTTGTATAAGACCTGACACCCCACACACAGTGCACTGCAGCGTCATTAGAGCACATTAATGTGAACACGGGGTTTAATGAGAGTCTTACACGATACCCGTAGACAGAGGGATAGGTTGATAAGATAGAGCTGAACTGATCTGCTGTACATGGAAATGTTCACAAAGACACGGGTACATTTAACAACAAACGACAAAACAAGACAAGAAGGCGCGTTGCATTGTCCAAAGCACAATCACAACCTTCATGTAAGTAATAAGGGCTGAGAAACATTAACATGCTGGATCTGAGGGGATGAGGCCTGTGGAGTTGGTGTATGGGAGTAGGGAGCTGAGCAGATGGGTGGTTAAGAGGTACCCGTTTGTGTGTATTTGGCAAATGGCTGACATTTATCTAGCGCCTTTATCCAAAGCGCTGTATTGATGCTTCTCATTCACCCATTCCTACAGGCACCGAAGGCAATTGGCTGCCATTCAAGGCACCAACCAGTCAGGAGCAATTGGGGATTAGGTGTCTTGCTCAGGGACACCTCGACGCATCCAAGGCGGAATCGAACCGCCAACTCCCTTTTCACTGCCAACGAACAAGTCCGTTTGTCCCCATCTCGTTCACAAACCCAGCGACCAATCACGACCTCAAACCACACGGCGCAGCCAATCGGGAGAGCAGATCAGGACAGAGTGACGGCACCCTGAGCCCTACATTCGCTGAGGGGGGAAAGTGCGAGAACGTTCTCGAACGGACAGCCGTGTGCCACAAGCAGGACGTAACAGAGGCGCTCTGTAGCTATTACTCTGTATACTCACGATGACAAACTGATCGGCAAGAGCACAGGCACCGGCATATCAGCTCGACCGGGCTAATTTCTCTTCATTAGCCCGCGCCTCAGTGTCTGGGCACTGGATTAATCTCTCGCACTCAGACGTGGCACGAAGCAGAGATCTATCTGTTGACGAGCGCAACCTCATTTATGTACCTCCCGTGGTCATCCATCAAACGCATCGATTATCTACTATTGTCGAGCCGCAAGTTTGAATCCCGATGCCCTTCCCGAGCCAGACGGAAAGTCACACCCGCGGCGCCAGAACAGTTACGCCGCGCAAATGTGTCACTCCGGCTCTGCAGCTGTGCGGCCATATTCACTAATGCGGCACGTACTTATCAACAATAAACATAGATTTAAATAGAGATCTGCACTAATGAACGATAAAACACAAGGACTTTAAATAGAGGCCTGCAATTATGAACAATAAAAATAGACTTAACTGGAGATTTACACTTATGATCAATAAAAATAAAGACTTGTACGGAGACTTACAAACAGATAAAAAATAAATAATAAAATAGTTTTTTCATCTCATCCTGTCCACATATTTACAGGCCTGGGGCTGTAAGCTATAACTATTAAAACATTTTTTTTCTTTTAACGCTGTGACTTGCTTGAAAGCAGCACACATTATGAATGAGAATACATTTAGCTGAAAGTCTGTTTGGAATGGCTACTGTTATGCACGGCGCATAATCCAGTAAGGGATTTATGCCCATAAAGGGCCCGTGTCCTAATTCCAGAAAGCCCTCACGGAAAATGTAAACCTTTGTCAGGGCTTCCCTGAGGGCTGCAGTGAGCTAAAAGACCATTTCATGCCATTTGCTCATGGAGCCGTTCTGTGTGGAGTGTACGCTTATATTTGGAGTATGCTACAGGAAGCCTTCAACACGCAATGTCTGCTGCCAACTGCTAAACGCGGTAGAGGATATGCAATGACATGGTGTGTACACACACACACACACACACACACACACACACACACATGCAAACACACACACACACACACACACACATACACACACAGACAGAAGCACCCATGCACACACACACATGCACATACATACGAACACACGCACGCACTCACAAACACACAGGCACGCACACACAAGCACGCACACACGCACACTCTCACAAACACACAATAAGAGCGCGGCGCGAGACGTTTAGAAAGCGGGGATGGCTGCCCGGGCTGCTCGTCTGAAAGCTGTAATCATGATCAGTGCCTTGGACAGCGTCACACTGCTCACCCACGCCACTGCCAGCTTCCCTCAGAGCCCAGCTACACACAAACTGAAGGACACACACACACACACCCCGAAATGTACACACACACACACACACACACACGCGTACACACACGCGTACACACACGCGTACACACACACAACTCAAACGTGTACACACACACACACACCCCAAAATGCACACAGACCACACACAACTTCCTTCAGATCCCATCTCCAGTGAAGGTGAATGAGAGCGAGACGCATATGTGCATCCATGCTGGTGTGACCGATACACAGACACAGTACAGACCATCCACACACACTCACCCACCCCAAACGTACACACAGACACACACACAGTACAAACACACACACATATACACACACGCACACACACAGTTTCCATCAGATCCCATCTCCAGTGAAGGTGAAGGACACATACCCACACCCCAAAATGTACACACACACACACACACACACACACACAGACACACACACACACACACAGACACACCCCAAACATGTACATACACACACACCCCAAACGTGTACACACGCACACACACACTCCAAACGTGTACACACACACACACACAAATGTACACACACATACACACCCAAAATGTACACACACCCCCCGAAATGTACACACACACACACACACACACACCCCCCAAAATGTACACACACACACACACACACACACACACACACACTTCCCATCAGATCCCATCTCCAGTGAAGGTGAAGGGAGACGTCCTGCTGAGTCCACACTGGGCTGATGCCCACTGGAGCACACAGTGCCGGGTGTGAATAGCATCTGTCCGTTAGCGTTTTCCCTGGCAGCAATGAACACTGCAAACACCCCTGGACTGGCATCATAGTAACACAAATGGCAAAAACCAAATAAAACCCAATTGGTAAAGAGCCGATTGAAAAAAGGCCAATTATGCACATTTGTGAAAGAGATCAGAACTAAATGAGTTCTGCGGAAATTGGAAGATTGTTCCCTCAGGGGGGGAGGGGGGAGAAGAAGAAGGGGAACGGTCTTTAAAGGCGCCGTTCGGAGAGGTACGCCGAAGGATCACAGACAGGAGCGCGTGGCCCGAGGTGCTGCGGTCCAGCTCTTTAACGGAGCGAAACACAAAGCTCTCCTCCCGCCGCAGCTCTCCCGCTAACACCTCTCACCGACTCTGCCATGAAAACGGAATTATCTTTAATGTGCCCAAACGCCCCGTTCTGCAGGTTAATGGGAAACACGCTACCCTACTCTGAACTCGGGAGAGGAGAGGAGTGCATAACAAGCTGCCGCACCGCCCGTCCGCCGCTCCGCACCTCCTCAGTGACCCCTGGCAGAAACGCCGCAGACACACACGCACCTGGAACTGAGCGGAGAGCAGTCAGCGACTCCTAATTACCGCAGCAATAACCGCCATCTCTCACATCTATCCCACCCATTCTCACCCTGCCTTCACTGGAGCCTGACAACCTCCTGCTTACTGAGTCACCCAACACTTCAGCTGTCCAACTGCTCAAACCCTTTACTGCCGCAAAGCACTTTAAGTGGCCTAAGCACAATCCAATACACACACTTACTGGACATGTAGAACTGCATGCACACACACACGCACACACACACGCACGCACGCACGCACGCGCGCACACACACAATCATATGGTCAAACATACGCATGCACAGACAAGCACTCACACGTACACTTGCACACACATACACCCGCATGCACAAACACACAGACAGACACAGGTGCACACGTACACACACTTCACACACACACACTTGTGCACGCACGCACGCACACACACACACACACACACACACAGACAGACAGACACACACACACTCTCTAAAACCCAAAAGCGTAACACAACACCAAGCAGCAGCACGTTCGAAACGTTCCTGAGCCGACAGCGACGACACAAAGATCAGTCCAACACAGACTCTCCTATTTATCACTATTTATAGATTACACAACCCACCAGAGGCGGCCCTAATTAACCTGCCTCTATTCCACAGGGCCCAGAGTCACCGCACAAATGAGGGAAACAGGTGTTCCTTAATAATTGGTGCATTACTGCCAATAACGCGGGGCTGTGTGCTTCCTCCCCATATGCTTTCAAGCTGTCGGAAATCTACATGGCGGGACGGCGGAGGGGAGGATCACCTCCCGTGCCCCTGGCCCCGCATTCAGCCCAGCGTTCAGCCCCGCGTTCAGCCCCGCTTTCAGCATTCAGCCCCGCTTTCAGCATTCAGCCCTGCATTCAGCCCAGCGTTCAGCCCCGCGTTCAGCCCCGCGTTCAGCCCCGCGTTCAGCCCCGCATTCAGCCCCGCATTCAGCCCCGCGTTCAGCCCCGCATTCAGCCCCGCGTTCAGCCCCGCGTTCAGCCCCGCGTTCAGCATTCAGCCCCGCTTTCAGCATTCAGCCCTGCATTCAGCCCAGCGTTCAGCCCCGCATTCAGCCCCGCATTCAGCCCCGCGTTCAGCCCCGCGTTCAGCCCCGCTTTCAGCATTCAGCCCTGCATTCAGCCCAGCGTTCAGCCCCGCTTTCAGCCCCGCTTTCAGCATTCAGCCCTGCATTCAGCCCAGCGTTCAGCCCCGCGTTCAGCCCCGCTTTCAGCGTTCAGCCCCGCGTTCAGCCCCGTGTTCAGCCCCGCTTAGCGGCCCGATACAGCACGGCTGCACGGGACCGGGGGGGAAGGAGGGGCGGGGTGCGGAGGGAGGAGCCGTGAGATTACGCTCTGCGGGTGTGCGGCTAATCGCCTTCTCTTCGTTGGGCGGATACGGAGCGCCGTCCTCGCCTTCCTGCTGCGTACCCTATGGAGGGCGCCGCGTAGCACTAGCGGTTTAACGCTAAACCCCCCGAAGAAGCATGTTCACGGTTTCCATAAATCGTATGTATAAGACGGAATGCAAACAGGTTTAATTTGATCCAGAATGGCATGTTCTTACCATACGGTACTGTATGTCAGAGCATAGCACACCACAGCTGGAGATGGTATGAGAAGCTCTTCTCCCGTTCATAGCAAGGTCTTTAACCCCTAGGGTGTGGTTTTTCCGTGAATGAAAACACACACAGCAAGTGTTTGAGGTGACATATTGGGGTCACTCTTGCAGTTACGCTGAGCGAGTGTTTGAGGTGACGTAGCGGGGTTAGTCTCGCAGAGCGAGTGTTTGAGGTGACGTAGCGGGGTTAGTCTCGCAGAGCGAGTGTTTGAGGTGACGTAGCGGGGTTAGTCTCGCAGAGCGAGTGTTTGAGGTGACGTAGCGGGGTTAGTCTCGCAGAGCGAGTGTTTGAGGTGACGTAGCGGGGTTAGTCTCGCAGAGCGAGTGTTTGAGGTGACGTAGCGGGGTTAGTCTTGCAGAGCGAGTGTTTGAGGTGACGTAGCGGGGTTAGTCTCTCAGAGTAACGCAGAGCGAGTGTGTGAGGTGACGTAGCGGGGTTAGTCTCGCAGAGCGAGTGTTTGAGGTGACGTAGCGGGGTTAGTCTCGCAGAGCGAGTGTTTGAGGTGACGTAGCGGGGTTAGTCTTGCAGAGCGAGTGTTTGAGGTGACGTAGCGGGGTTAGTCTCTCAGAGTAACGCAGAGTGAGTGTGTGAGGTGACGTAGCGGGGTTAGTCTCGCAGAGTGAGTGTGTGAGGTGACGTAGCGGGGTTAGTCTCACAGAGCGAGTGTTTGAGGTGACGTAGCGGGGTTAGTCTCGCAGAGTGAGTGTGTGAGGTGACGTAGCGGGGTTAGTCTCGCAGAGCGAGTGTTTGAGGTGACGTAGCGGGGTTAGTCTCACAGAGCGAGTGTTTGAGGTGACGTAGCGGGGTTAGTCTCACAGAGCGAGTGTTTGAGGTGACGTAGCGGGGTTAGTCTCTCAGAGTAACGCAGAGTGAGTGTTTGAGGTGACGTAGCGGGGTTAGTCTCGCAGAGTGAGTGTGTGAGGTGACGTAGCGGGGTTAGTCTCGCAGAGCGGGTGTTTGAGGTGACGTAGCGGGGTTAGTCTCGCAGAGCGAGTTTTTGAGGTGACGTAGCGGGGTTAGTCTCGCAGAGCGAGTGTGTGAGGTGACGTAGCGGGGTTAGTCTCGCAGAGCGAGTGTTTGAGGTGACGTAGCGGGGTTAGTCTCGCAGAGCGAGTGTTTGAGGTGACGTAGCGGGGTTAGTCTCGCAGAGCGAGTGCTTGAGGTGACGTAGCGGGGTTAGTCTCGCAGAGATACGCAGAGGGAGTGTTTGAGGTGAGGTAGCGGGGTTAGTCTCGCAGAGCGAGTGCTTGAGGTGACGTAGCGGGGTTAGTCTCGCAGAGATACGCAGAGCGAGTGTTTGAGGTGACGTAGCGGGGTTAGTCTCGCAGAGCGAGTGTTTGAGGTGACGTAGCGGGGTTAGTCTCACAGAGTAACGCAGAGCAAGTGCTTGAGGTGACGTAGCGGGGTTGGTCTCGCAGAGCGAGTGTGTGAGGTGACGTAGCGGGGTGACGTAGCGGGGCTGCTCTCGCAGCGCAGCGCTGAGTGAGAGTGAGGGCCGGGGGATCGACTTCCTGTGTTTGGTCCCTGCGCCTGTCGCTCCTCACTCGCCATTTGGCAGGGAAGAGAACGACGCCTTCGGGGAGGACTGGAGGAGCGGGAGCCAGGAGTCAGCGGGAGAGGAGCGTAACGGAGCCACTTCAACAACGTGAACTAAAACAAAGCACACACACACACACACACACATACATACATATGTACTCACACACACACACACACACACATACATACATATGTACTCACACACACACACACACATACATATACACACACACACACATACATACATATGTACTCACACACACACACACATACATACATATGTACTCACACACACACACACACACATATACACACACACACACACAAACACAAACAAAAAATAACAACAGCAGCATGAAAAGCCTTAAGTTATGAAAGATAATCCTTTGACAAATGTGTCTCTCTGATGTTGGATGAGCCGGCTGTGTCCCGTGGCCAATTACAGACGACGGCGTCTAGCGTTCCCACACGAGCGTTCGGCTCGCGCGGCTGTGAAAGATCGATTTTCGTTTGTCCGCCCGGGGACCCCCTGCGGTTGCTAGGCATGCCTGGGGGCCGGGCGGCGGCAGCCCCCCACCCCCCCCCCAGGAACACGGACCCCCCTCTGAAACACCGCCAGGCCTCTGCAGCTCCCAGTAGCACTCTGGAGCCAGCAGATGCAGGGAGGAGAGGCTCCCACAGGCAGATTCCTCCTCAGTTCCAGTGCAGGGAAACGCAGAGATGTTGGGTCTGTGAAACCACAGTCCAGCCACCCCTGTATAATTTAGGGCCCTGTTTTAGGTGGCCGTTTGATATGCTTGGCTGCTTTTGGGCATCTTCAATTAGCATGCAGTGCCCTCTATAATGTTTGGGATATTATTAAGACCTATTTTTTTATTTGGCTCTATACTCCACAATTATAGATTTGATGTTGGTACAGTGCAGATGTTCAGCTGTTAATAGGGGGTGGGTATTCTTGGCTCACAGTTTGGTTTCACCATGTAGAAATTACAGCACTCAAAACAGTGGTGTACAGAGCCAAATCAAGAATATGTCGTTGTACCAAACGTTATGAAGGGCACCGTACACCTAACGTTGTATAAAAAAAACGACATCTGTCAAACTTAAAGATGTTTTTCCTGGATAAATGTATTCTCGGAGGTTTACAGGCACGTTCTTTTCAGAGTACAGAGTAAGCAGTCGTATAAACTGTGTGAACATGGGAAGAAAATGTCACTCCTGTGCTGTGTCTCGACCCCAATGATACATCCCTGAACTTTCACCCCTGTCTCGTGATCTGCAGGTCACTATGGTGACAGATCAACCAATCAACACAAAGGGCACAGCACCAGGATGCGTTTGACATCTTCAAAGATGGTCTTACACTCAGCGGGGGGGGGGGGGGGGGGCAAGGTTGGGTGGGATCAAGATTTTCAAACCATCGTTCCATTACTGAAAAATAACATAGTGTATGGTATACCAAATGCCAAATGCCAATAATGTAATGTAATGTAATGTATACGGTTTTGGTAGTAACAAATCAAAAATATTAGAGCATATTAGAACCTCCCACCCAAAATAAAAAGAATGCTCTTACATGTACTGTACTTATACATGGGCGTGTGTGTGTGTGTGTGGTGTGTGTGTGCATGCAGGGGTGAGTGTGTGTGCCTGTGTGTGTGTGTGTATGAGTGTGTGTGTGTGCGTGCGTGCACACACTGGCATGTGTGTGGGTGTGTGTGTGTGGATGTCTGTGTGTGTGTGCAGGTGTGAGTGTGTGTATGTGTATGTGTGCACACGCAGGCGTGTGTGTGTGTGCACGCAGGGGTGAATGTGTGCGTTTGTGTGTGTGTGTGTTTGTATGTGTGTGTGTGTGTGCACGCAGGGGTGAGTGTGTGTGTTTGCGTGTGCGTGCATGCGCAAGTACCACAGCATTTGTTTTTTGTGGATCTATAATGTGTGTCCATTATAACAGTTGCACACTGCGCTATAATTGCATTACGTCTATTGTGTGTTTTTGGCATCTGCGGTTGCTGTTGATCCAATAGCTCAGGGAGATGTAGAGCAAATGATACACAGCACTAAAAGGCCATGAGTGTTTCACTACACCACAAACTCTCATAATCATCATCCCTTCTAACAACCAGCGCAGAAGAGTCCAGTCCCACCCCCGAGCCTTACTGGATGCTTTTTGTCTCTTTACTCAGCTTGGATAGAGCCTTAAATTCAACCCCCCCCCTGCCCTCTAACCCCCTTCCACAGAGATGTAGAGTAACCAACGACCACTCTCTGCATGAAGAAAATAAGATATCCATTTCACACAGAGAGTGGTTCATAGGGAACGCACGTTAATCCATTCATCCATTTACTCATTTTACATTTACATTTTTGTCATTTGGCGGACGTTTTTTTTTTTTTTTCGGGGGTTAGACAAGAGGGATAGGGATATCGGAAAGGGGGGTTTTTGAGCAGGGGAGTGACTCTGGCCCACTTCAGGGAAGAGGGCATGGTGCCGGAAGAGAGGGAGGTGTTGATTAGAGAGGAGAGAAAAGGGAGAATGTCATTAGAGATAGATTGTAGAAGGGGAGAGGGGATGGGGTCAAGAGGACAGGTGGTCGGGTGATGGGATGTAAGGAGTATCAAAGTGTCGAAGTCAGAGAGGGGAGAAAAGGAGGCTAGGGAGTTGGGGAAGGCAGGAGGGTCAGCAGGGGGAGAGGGTGGCGATCTTTGGGTAGCTAGCATTGGTTCACAGACAACTGTTTTAGATGCCAATTACAACTAGAGAGAGCACCAATAAAAACTATCCAATATAGACAAAAACTCAGAAGAGAGGGAAGAGCTGGTAAGGCTAGCTGTAGGGGGGAGCTGCTTCCCAAAATATCTCACCAGAGTTCCTCAATATCCTTTGGATGAAACTAAAGCATGCAAGGCATTCCGGAAATTCAGTGATGAAGGATGGAAAAAGGTTGGAAGAACCCAGTACTATCACCGAGCTAATGGCCATAACCCTGGACTCAAGGAGAGCCTGTATTTCTGAAACTGTCCAATGAGGACGAAGAGCAAAAACATCATCAAATAGGAAAGGAATGAATCCAGACAAGAAGTTTGGATCGCTATACATCCCCATGACGACCGCTCTCACAGGGGGGGTTGGGGGGAGGTTAATTCACACAGACTGCGTGTGAATGGCGACCTGGCCACTCCTAGGGGTGTGGGGGGGGGATTGGCAGTGGGTTCCACTCACTGATCTTCTGTTCACATTGCTTAAACACTGAATGAATACCCTCAGGAGAACAAACACACCCGCTCCAAAGAAGGCTATTATCGTAAAGCGTGGCATCACATTGCAAAATTCAGAATGAAAACCTCCACACTTATGCTCCAAGTGTGCTCCGATGTTAACCACCCATGTGATGGGTGATGCTTCGCCCCATAGGTCTTCATCAGAAGCGAAGACCTACATTTTGAAACATTAATCATAAAACGGCTGAATAAAAATATCACGTCGGGAGCATAAATAAGTGAGCGAGCTTTCATTGTCGATTTGCCAGATGGATGCCCAACACTGATGGCTAGTGATTGCTGAAATGAGTTGGGTTTCAGTCAGTAGACCCGGCCCTTTGCCTTAATCTACCTGAAGACAGGGTTCAGGAAGGGCGGAAAAAGCAGAGACCAAACGGGAGGCCTCAGAAAAAGAACGCCTCATTTGCCTTCAACATCTGTCTTCTGACTTAGCATTCAACTCATGATTATATCCAAACGTTCTCCCGGATTCAATTAAAACTTGAATTAAATTTCAATTAAAGAACAGCGATTAGCAAAATTGACCCGCCAAACCACGTACTTGCGATTACACTTGCGTTGATTGATTCCGGGCTGACCTTGTCCAACTGTGGCGCGAGTTTGACAAGGTCACCAATCACCAGCGCCGGCCAGCTAGCCAGACTGCGTCAGAGACGGAAATGGCAACTGATTGAATTTATCTGAAAAGTCAAAGTCAAGGACAAATGTAGTTTGAATACAGACCAGAGAGAGAGAGAGAGAGAGAGACGGAGAGAGAGACGGAGATAGGGAGACGGACTGAGTCGGAGAGAGGAAAACGGTTAATGAGACCGCCGTCTCCGTCCTCCCTCACTGAGGAGTAGGAGGAGGAGGAGTAGAAGGAGAAGGTGTTAATGGAGCACGAACACTGATTCGGATCAGATAGCAGACGCCTAGCTCTCATCAGCTCTCATTAGTAGTGCTGGAGTCTGCTGTCAGGGCCCACATCACAGTGACAGAGAGGAGAGGACTAAATAAGTTAACACTGCACTTCAGTGCAGACGTGACATCAAAGCCAGGGCCGGGTAGGGGGGGGGGGGGGGGGTTGCACACCACGGATTAAAAAAAATGTAAACAAAAAGATTAACCAGCAGAGTGAAGGGATGACAAACGGCTCATTTGTTTTTGTGTTTTTTTTTATCCCCTGTGTAGAGAAGTAAGTACAGACTCAGAGGCGAACAGCTTATGGAAAAGCAACTGGAGACGCGGGTATACTTAATGGAGACCTTGGAAGTGGATGATGCAGAAGTGGATGATGTAGAAGAGGATGGCGTAGAAGAGGATGGTGTAGAAGAGGATGGTGTAGAAGTGGATGGTGTAGAAGAGGATGGTGTAGAATGGATGATGTAGAAGACGATGCATGCATTATTGTGTGTCAAGGTGTTGGGTAGCTGCCATCAGTAAAAATCAAAACCAAAAATGAAGAAAATTATGTTTTGTTTAGTTTTTTTTGTTAAGGAGAGAGCAGCAGGGCTGTGCTGGGATTCTCAGATATTCTGAGGTGTATCTTTCATCCCTAAAGATTTACAACAGATTTATATCACCTTTATACATCTGCAGAATCTCCCAGGCTCATCTTACCTTCACAACACAAACCAAGGGAACAGACAGAAAAAAAAAAAAAGCCTACTTAATTTTAATAGTGACAGGACCCTTCATCCTTCAAATAAACCACCCATACCCAAGGCTGGTATGGCAATAAAACTGAGGCCATTTGCATTGACCTGCTTGCCAACATATTTTCCTGGAATAAACACATAATGACAGCCAAACTGTAAGTACCAAATGGGCAATAAATACAACCAAGGCAACTGTACAGGACCAATATATCCCCACCCCCCACCACTGTTTCCCAGGCTTGTGCACATTAGTGGCATACAGTACTGTGCAATGCAAAAGTCTTAGGCACCTGTATAACATTCTGTACAGATAAGATGGGGGGGGGGATCAGGAGGGAGGACTATGGTACAGTTTGAAAAGGTGTGTTTTTAGTCTGTGTCGAAATAGGGGGAGGGATTCTGCTGTCCTGACAGTGGTAGGCAAGTCATTCCACCACTGAGGAACCAGGACGGAAAACAGGCGTGAACATGCAGCTCGACCAGAGCTGGCAGACCGGGGTGGTCTAGCTGGAGAGAAGGGAGTGATTAAGGATTGTATGTAAGGTGGGGCAGTCCCCTGAAATGCCAACACTGGGGCCTTGAAGTGGATGTTTGGCAATTGGAAGCCAGTGGAGGCCAATGAAGTGATGCGTTAAAACTGCATCACTTCTCTGAGATACCCAACGCTGTCCTGCAGTTCTATAAGGCATGTTGGAGACCACAGTTCTACTGCAGACTTTGCAGTCCTTGCTTCTGATCGGAGACAGCCTTGATCAAGTTTTTATGTATAACGTAGTGAATTGCTCACAGTAATCCATCCATCCATCCATTATCTGAACCCGCTTATCCTGATCAGGGTCGCAGGGGGGCTGGAGCCTATCCCAGCATACATTGGGCGAAAGGCAGGAATACACCCTGGACAGGTCGCCAGTCCATCGCAGGGCACACACACCATTCACTCACACACTCATACCTATGGGCAATTTAGACTCTCCAATCAGCCTAACCTGCATGTCTTTGGACTGTGGGAGGAAACCGGAGTACCCGGAGGAAACCCACGCAGACACGGGGAGAACATGCAAACTCCGCACAGAGAGGCCCCGGCCGACGGGGATTCGAACCCAGGACCTCCTTGCTGTGAGGCGGCAGTGCTACCCACTGCACCATCCATGCCGCCCGCTCACAGTAATATGCTACTTTTTAAAAATAAATACAAAAGTCTTTGTAAAATCTTTTGGAAAATGAATATCTGGAAATTTCAAATGTGTTCTTTTATACTAACACACACACAAAAATAAACGTATATATAATAAAGTCCAGGGAGCCTAAGACTTCTGCACAGTACTGTACATCTTACAGAGTGCTGACCACAGCATTGGTGAGTCACGCTCCAAGATATGTGTGCACAAAAGCTAAGATTTGAAGCCCGATGATTTGTCGACAAGAAAGCTGAAATTTAAAGCTCCATTATCTGTCTATAGGAGAGTTAAGATTTGAAGCTCCAAGAATTGTCCGCGAAAGAAACTAAGATTCGAAGCTCCAAGATATATCGTCAAGAAAGCTAAGACTCGAAGGCCCATGATTTGTCGACAACCAAGCTCAAATTTAAAGCCCCAATGTCTGTCTATGGGAGCGTTAAGATTTGAAGCTCCAAGATATATTGACAAGAAAGCTAAGATTTGAAGCCCCACGATTTGTCGACAAGTAAGCCAAAACTTGAAGCTGAGAGGTTTGTGCACAAGCGGGCTAAGATGTGTGTAGAAGACTGCAAAGAATCTTGAGCAAAACACCTAGTTAGGGCTGATTGTTCTATTTAACCACATAATTTCCTTTCCTCAGTTCTGCACGGTAATTTCCCTTGTTTAGTTTCCCTTCATTGCAATGCAGTGATTAAAGGGGATCACACCCTACACCCACATATGAGAGAGAAAAGTAGATACGACGTGCACCACAAAGCATGTAGTGAATTTGGGTAGTTGAATCTTTGAGGGTGTCTTTGTTGGGTAGGCCAGTGTTTTACAGGTGTTGAATCTTTGAGGGTGTCTGTCGGGTAGGCCAGTGTCTTAGTGTCTCTGTCGGGTAGGCCAGTGTTTTACAGGTGTTGAATCTTTGAGGGTGTCTGTAGGGTAGGCCAGTGTCTTAGTGTCTCTGTCAGGTAGGCCAGTGTTTTACAGGTGTTGAATCTTTGAGGGTGTCTGTAGGGTAGGCCAGTGTCTTAGTGTCTCTGTCGGGTAGGCCAGTGTTTTACAGGTGTTGAATCTTTGAGGGTGTCTTTGTAGGGTAGGCCAGTGTCTTAGTGTCTCTGTCGGGTAGGCCAGTGTTTTACAGGTGTTGAATCTTTGAGGGTGTCTCTGTCGGGTAGGCCAGTGTTTTACAGGTGTTGAATCTTTGAGGGTGTCTGTAGGGTAGGCCAGTGTCTTAGTGTCTCTGTCAGGTAGGCCAGTGTTTTACAGGTGTTGAATCTTTGAGGGTGTCTGTCGGGTAGGCCAGTGTCTTAGTGTCTCTGTCGGGTAGGCCAGTGTTTTACAGGTGTTGAATCTTTGAGGGTGTCTTTGTAGGGTAGGCCAATGTCTTAGTGTCTCTGTCGGGTAGGCCAGTGTTTTACAGGTGTTGAATCTTTGAGGGTGTCTTTGTAGGGTAGGCCAGTGTCTTAGTGTCTCTGTCGGGTAGGCCAGTGTTTTACAGGTGTTGAATCTTTGAGGGTGTCTTTGTAGGGTAGGCCAGTGTTTTACAGGTGCTGAATCTTTGAGGGTGTCTCTGTAGGGTAGGCCAGTGTCTTAGTGAATCCACTCCACGAGGAGTGCATCTGCGAGGTAGTTCAGAGTTTTAGTCGACTCCCTGAGGGTGTAGGGTCTGTTTGTTAAACCACTCCTTCAGACCTGCTGTTCCGGTGAGCTTTTCAGGCTCTGTGGAGGTAAATCACAGGAACTAAGACAGGGCGATTAGGCATCTGTCTGAGAGGCGTGTAATGCAGCCAGCGTTTTAATATTCAGCTACCGGGCTGCCCCCCCCCCCCCACCCTCCCCTTCCCCCCCCACCCTCCCTCACCCCCACCCTCAGGCGGCCGCGGGTCCATTGCGGATGGTCGGGAACGGAGCGTCTGTTCTGGGACGCTCACCGGCGCAGAAACGCCCCACCTGGGCCCTGATGAAAGAGAGTGATTACAGCAGCACGCCCATTACCTGCAGCTTCCCCCAGCACTGTGGCCCTCAGACAAACCCCTTTCTCACACACAGACACACAGACACACACGTACACACGCACACGCACACACACGCACACATGCACGTACACACACACACGCACACAGACACACGCACACACACACACACACACACACTCACACAGACACACACACAGACACACGTACACACGCACACACACACACACACACACACACACACGCACGTACACACACACACGCACGCACGTACACACACACACACACACACACACACACACACACACACACGCACGTACGTACGTACACACGCACACACACACACAGACACACGCAGACACACGCAGACACACGCAGACACACGTACACACACACGTACACACACACGTACACACACAGACACACGCAGACACACACACAGACACACGTACACACGCACACACACACACACACACACACACACACACACACACACACACACACACACACACACACACGTACACACACAGACACACACACACACACACGCACGCACGCACACACACGTACGCACACTCTCGCACACGCACGCACACGCACGCACACGCACGCACAGGCACGCACATGCATACGCACACGCGCACACGCGCACACGCGCACACGCGCACACGCGCACACGCACACACGCACACACGCACACACGCACACACGCACACACGCACACACGCACACACAGACACAGACACGCACACACACACACACACAGACACGCACACGCACGTACACACACACGTACACACACTCACACACGGACACGCACAGATGCGCACACACGGACACGCACAGATGCGCACACGCGCACACGCACACACATACACACACGCACACTAATGGAGCAGCTGCACCAGCTCACCTCCACCTGAAGCACTGGGTTGAAGGTACCCTCACACCGAGAGAACGATAAGTATAATGATATTAAGCATCAATTTGTCTCATGAAAACAGAATGCATTTGCTCACACTACTACAACAACAACAGCGGTAAACGCAGGCAGAATGAGAGCCATAATGATAAATTTGGATCGCTCCCAGACCTTTTTTTTTTTCTCTCCATGCAGGCACGGTGATAAAACACCTTCAGCCAATCAAAAGTGAGCTCTAAAGTGAAGAATCCTTGGGCCGCATCTTTCACTGACAGTTTCATTCCAAGACAGACGTCCAGCCGTTCCACATACATCACTCAGCGACAGGCCGGCAGCCATTTTGAATGAGAAATTTATGGAGAAACTTTGCAAGAACACGGCCATGTTCGACAAGGGTGATCCTGCTTATAAAATTGCCACACAAAAAGTCTGGGCAGGCATTGGGAGACGTTTGAATCTAAGTAGTAAGTACTGCCCTCATACCCTCTACTTAACCCTTCAACCCTTGTTAGGTAGCTAGCCAGATAAACCGTTCACCCAAGCAGAAAGCAGACGCTAGTTAGCCAGCTGAACGATCTCCCCTTCTTCCCCAAACAAGCAGCATGAATAGTTGAACAATTGTTGTTTTATCATTTAGTTATCGTGCTAGATGTGAAGGCATCTTTGTATACTGCAGTATGAAGACAGACGCATGTTTTACACAAGTTCTGGAAAGTCATGTTTAATGCAGACTTTACATTTGCAGTTTATATTCTCACAACATCTGTATGTAAAATCTGCCATCCCCCATCGCCATGGTAACGGCGTGCGCTCCTGGCCAGGTCAGCAGGGGGAAGGCCGAACGAGTTCTGGGATTCCAGCACTAAAGTGTGTGTCCACCAACGTGGGCACAGCCGCCTGGCCCACTCCTCCTCTCCAGCCAAGGGAAAAGGAGCCTTTTTAAAGCCATACTACATACCACAGGATCACTAAAGTACTGCAAATTAACCATGCGAAAGCATATCATGCACCAGACCTGTGCTCGATTGATCTTGCCTGGGCTCATTGCATTTGTTCCAATACACCAAGGCCAGCTTCATCAATTGCAGAAAAGTATTTGAATCCAAAACGAATACGTTCTGTACTGTACAACCTGTAGCATAGTGGTTAAGGTACATGACTGGGAAGCGCAAGGTCGGTGGTTCTAATCCCGGTGTAGCCACAATAAGATCCGCACAGCTGTTGGGCCCTTGAGCAAGGCCCTTAACCCTGCATTGCTCCAGGGGAGGATTGTCTCCAGCTTAGTCTAATCAACTGCATGTCGCTCTGGATAAGAGCGTCTGCCAAATGCCATTAATGTAATGTAATGTACAGAGGAGAACTACAAATCCCAGCTTGCCCCACACTGTCTCAACATGCTGCAACTTAAGCATAAAATTACATCATTTATAACTATTTGATGGCACCATTTAGAAAAACGCTACACTGAATTGAAGTGCCGTATGCAGGTGAACTGAATTTCTTGAAGGACCAAAATAATTAACTATAATTGTCACTTTCACATTGCCCTGTGGTGTTAAATTACAAATGGGACATACTGTCGAGCACGCGTAGCAACGAGGCTAATTCATGTCTCCTTTAATGTTTCTGTCACCGTGGCAAAGGTAGCATGATGCAAGGCAATGTTTGTCATACAAATGATCGTTCTCCACCACGAGAACACGGTGCTGTATGGTAATTCCGCTTGCCTTGGATAATTACCAGGCCGGATTTGCCCGTTAGCATGGTGTAACGTATGGCACAGCGTGCCTGAGCGTAATTGTAATACCGTGTCAATGCACACAGATTCTAGAAGCTTCTATTTTGTTCCCCTTTTCTTTCTAAGCGCGACAGTCGATCAATGTAACTGGCAGGTCCGTGTTCCTTTGCGCCTGTTGTTCCAGATGTCACAGCGCTGAATGCACACCTCTTATGTATTCATACAATTCAGATATTTATATAGTCTTCTCAGAAATAAATCAATGAATAAACTTGGTAAAATAAGGCCTCCGCCGACACGTTGGCATTGACGCCGGGCTCTGAGCTGGATCAAGACGATGTTTAAAGTTTGTGACCGCTCCCGGAACCACAAAGGCCTGTAAAAAAGCACAATGGACGCTTTACGCACCAATACTAAGGATCGGCAGCTCAGCGGTTAGAGAACTTGGCTCACGCCATTGAAAGGCGGTGGTGGTTTTGAGACTGGCCACGGTCACGGCTGCCGTACCCTTGGGGAAGATACTTCAACTGAAAAGCTTCAGGAAAATGACGCTGCCGCACTGAATGTGGTATGCGTCACACTGATAAGTCACTGTGGATAAGAGCGGCTGCCCAATGCCAAAGCTTTGCTTTTATTCTTTATTGTATTCATTTTATTTATTTAATGACGGACATTTCGCTTTAAGGTGGCATTTAAAGGTCTAGTGGCTTATGGTATGAGACCGTGTGAGGAATTATGGACCGGATGCTTGGACTGTAGGCGGCACGGGTGGTGCAGTGGGTAGCACTGCCGAGGTCCTGGGTTCGAATACCGGTCGGCCGGGGCCTCTCTGTGTGGAGTTTGCATGTTCTCCCCGTGTCCGCGAGGGTTTCCTCCGGGTATTCCGGTTTCCTCCCACAGTCCAAAGACATGCATGTTAGGCTGATTGGAGAGTCTAAATTGCCCGTGGGTATGAGTGTGTGAGTGAATAGTGTTGTGTGTGCCCTGCGATGGACTGGCGACCTGTCCAGGGTGTATTCCTGCCTTTCACCCCAATGTATGCTGGGATAGGCTCCAGCCCCCCCGCGACCCTGTTCAGGATAAGCGGGTTAAGATAATGGATGGATGCATGCTTAGACTGTCAAATGTTGAGACAGGAGAATCAATGATGTCAGTTAAACACCTGTCATTATGCATAAAGCCTCCAGCTTCTCCTCCATGCATATTTATGAGAAGTAATAAAACTGAATTTGTCTTCATTTACGGTTAATTAAGGATCTGAAAATCAACATTTCAAAGCTACGTGCTCAGATCTCGATGCTTTCTAGACATTCCTCTGCGAAGCACACCAGAAAAAGAGATGTGAAATTGAACACGACGGTCATGCAAATGCCACAGACTGACTGACACACATCACAGGAAGATCACGATCTGACGGAAGCTGACACACATTGAGGAATTAATGATATTTGCGCTCAATAAAAAAATTTACAAAAAAATAATGAAACAGAATTAAGTACTGGCCTAGATATGAGCTTACTGGACCTTTCTGCAAAAGCAAAGATACAGAGAAGGACAGAGCATCTCTAATAACCTGGTAAAGACCTCTGCATTGAATGATCTCATGTCGGCTTGGTAAATAGGTAACCTCAGTACGCCAAATGCTAGCGTGCTAATAAATATAATAAAATATATAATAAAACTAAAACTGCTTGAAAATATTATAAAACAAACATGCTCAGTCATTACTACGGTACACAGGCAACCTGTGTCTGTGTTCACTTCTGCACAATACCTTTCTTGTCTACTTCTACTTTCTTGGGCCTTTTTTTTTCTTTAATCTCAGTGCTGTATCTGACAAGCATGTGTCCAATACACTGAACTCATACGCTCCATGGCCCAATAGGAGGAGGAGGAGAAGGCGGTGAGGGGAGACTTGAACGAATCGGCTACTGCAGTGGTGAGCTGAGAGATTAGCCTTGGTGGCTAACCATTAATCAAATGGCTGGCCAGCGTTCAATGACATTCCAGTAGGCAGCTGCCGTTAGTCGCGAACTAAATTCAGTTTCGTATGTCAGCCGGCTAGCAACGATCGCTGGGTCACCCAGCACAGAACTGCCAAAGATTTTAGTCTGCCATTTCATCTCTGGTACTACTACTGATATCGTTGGGAGATTCTACCGGCTTATTTCCTCTCTGGGGCAGGGAGGCTCATGCCTAAATCCAAAACAGTTCCGGACTCGATAAAAATAAAAGCGACAATGAATTGATGAATTCATTGATTCCTTCCCAAGCAGGCTAGAGCAGACTGAAATGCACTGTGTTAACAGCAGTGGCTAGTGGTTAATTCAAACGGCACTAATGTTTAGGCAAAAACAAACATGAGTAAGGTCAGTGAAATGGCTAGCTAAATGACTTGTGTGGAAAGCGACTACTAAAGCAGATGTTTTCAGAAACATTAGGCCACGGTTTTCTTAGCTCATTGCTAGCACGGCCATTACATCTGAAACTACCAGAATGATCTCGGGGGTGTAGGTAGGGCTGAGAAAGGGGGCTTAGATGTTTTTTTGGTGAAAAAAAAGGTTTGATAATAATTGATTTACAAATCAAAGTGGTTTGAACTACATCTCTAGTTCTTCCAAAGGCTGTGCAAAATGCATCCAGCGAGAAGGCAGAGAAGCTTTTAGCACCTGCTCGGAGAGTCGAGTTTTCCATTTGGAGAAAACAGACAATGTGCTAATTGCATTAGGCACAGATAAACACTTACAATAATTATTTAATCAGTGGCAATTTCTCCCTCTCATAATCCCTCTTCTACTTAAGTTTCATTAGCCGTCATCGACGGAGCAGATGCGGTGCCGGGGGCCGGCGGGCGCCTCGGTCAGCCCGCGGCGGAGGCCCTGATTATGGGTAAACAGAGCGGCCGCAATCAGGCCCCTGCCCTCTCGCACTCAGGCCTCCGGCGCGTGTGATTGCGCTCACGTCGCCCGCGTTGTGCCAGCCGCACTCCCATCTCGGGACCGGAGAGAGAGCGCGACAGTACGCCGCCAAATTACGCTAATGTGCATTTTTAGAAAGTGTAAAAGAACAAAGAAGAGATAGAGAGAGATAGAGAGAGAGAGAGAGAGAGAGAGAGAAAGAGAGAGAGAGAGAGAGAGCACTTAAAGGAAATCAAATATATGGTGCACACAGTGCGTGCCCAACGGTATAGGGAGCAAAAATGTAATGCACTTCACAGCCACTTGAGACATGCAGTGTCTGCTAGTGGAGAATAGAAACAGACTGTCGATGGAATATCTTTCCCAACTGCAAAAAAAAAAAACCCCACTGCCATTCAAATGCTGGCCCGACATAAAGATCAAAGGCCTACCTGTGCACAGTAAACATCAGAGCAAAGGCAGAGTGGGTGGGAAAAAAAGAAAGTGTCAATAAGATTAAAAATAAAAATAACGTGGGGGGGGGGGGGTGGGGGTGAGGTAAAGGGACAGTCATAAATACGCACGGGGAAGCCATGTTGCGCAAGGCACACGCTGGCGGAGCTCGATGGGAAGAGGATCGATAGAGCTGACGGACGGAGTTAAAGCGCTCCGCGTCGTCGCGGTGTGGGATTTTGTCAACCTGGACGAGAAGGGAGGGATTCCAGACCTTCATCCGCAGATACTACTGCAGCACCTGGAAGTTCAGAACGGACTGAAGGCCCGGCCACAGCAAGAACAATAACTATAGAGTAACAATAACAATAACATACTATAAATAGTTGAAAAATCGTTCTAATTCAAGTGGAATCCACAACGCAACTGTAGCAACAGTGATGAATGACAATGTTGGGATCACTTTCAGAGCAACGTTTTCTGCTGCAGGAAGCTAGAAGCACTGACAACCAATCGAAATCCATCCGAATTTGCAGGGCCTCACGTTCAAAATGGCTGCGCGCCACCAGAGGCTTAGCCACCACTATTTACAGGAGGTTATCGTTCATCGTTCATCAGCGCGGATGCTCGTACCGTTGTCATTACCGTTATGGTTATTGTTACAGTTCTTGGTGTTGACAGGCCTTCTGAGCGTTCAGGTGCAGCAGTAGTGTCGGCCGTACCGATGTTGCTCAGGAATAGCCGAGTCATAGGCAATCAATAGCTAATATGCAAGCTGCAATACACGAGGGCCGAGTGTAGCTTCACTGCGCACAACACGAGCGCTGGCTCTTTATTAATCTTCATCGGAATGATCCAGGCTGGGGAATCTATCAGCCGGTAAACGATTAATGTGAAGCTATTACACTGGGGAAAAAATAATAAAAGGGCAAGAGCACAAATTGAAACTAACGCACAATTATGACAATTCGTTTTTTAAGCCCGCACAGCGCCGGTATTGATCAGCGTCCTCCAAGAGGCCCCGTGAAAATTCTCAGATTGCGTTAGACACCGGCTGCCTGATTGAGTCCTGTCACAAACCCACACTGACGGATGGTGCTGTGCATCTTATGTCAAACCAATATTGACGAAAATAACGAAAGAATAAAATGAGAATATCCTACAGTCGCTGCTCCAGCGGAGGCTCTCAATACCCACAATGCCCCACGGCTGCTGGCCCACTTTTGATGAGGCCAAAACAGTATCATCTTTCAGATTCATATTAATTAAAAGCATTAAGTGAGAATCTTTCCCCAATCTAATCATTGAAATGCAAGATTCATAGAAGATTGTGGTCTTCCACCTTTCCCAAAGAAAGTGAATGGTGACAATATGGCATTTAAAAACTTGAAATTTTAAATAAAAAGAGAAAGTTTGATAATGTCCCAGGACCACTGCTGTCAGGAGGTTCCTCAAATTTTACAGCCTGGAAACCAGTACAATTATGTTTTCAAGGAATGTTCTGGAAGATAATAATTGTTAGATGACAAGATTACTTTCAGTTCCACCCCAGAAACTGAATGAAAAAAAATAACATTTTGAACCAAAACGGGCCATCGCATTCACAACAGGGTGGGGTCCCGTATGGCACAGAATTCGGGGAGTGAAGGACCCACCAATACAAGGTCTAGGAGCGAGTGTGAACACGCCCACCAACAGACAGGAGTGCAGGGCCTTAGACGGGGGGTCCAAGTTGTCATTCGTTCATTTGATTTTCCATTTAGTTCTGTGCGGACCCTTCAGTCACGAACAATGACATGTCTACACACGTTTTCTACACAGCGAAATGAAAAGATGTGAAACGCATCCAAAGAAATGATTGACAAGCGAACTGATGAAGAAACATAACATCAACAAAATCTTCTGTTATTATTAGAGTATTATTACAGTTATGTAGATGATGCTTTTATCCAAAACAACTTAGTTGATTAGACTAAACAGGGGCCAATCCCTCCTGGAGCAAAAGGGCTCAAGGGATCTCATTGTGGCCACACAGGGGCCTGAACCATCAACCTTCCCAGGTCCCTGTCAAATACCTTATCCACTAGACTATTGCCTGTCCGTACTCGTTTCATGTTTCCAAACATGTTTCGATTGCCATGACGCTACAATGGGCTGAGACGGCCAAGTAAATGTTTCAGTTTTTTTCCTTGGATTGAGTTCCACACAGTCCTGTGAGACCGACACCTCGTATCGACGCGGATCACCGCACGCAAAAAAAAACGCCACGCCCAGAAAGCACCTCCAGTCACCCCGCGTGACTCCTCGCTCTCCCAACCAATCGGAGGCGTCACCCCGCGTGACTCCTCGCTCTCCCGACCAATCGGAGGCGTCACCCCGCGTGACTCCTCGCTCTCCCGACCAATCGGAGGCGTCACCCCGCGTGACTCCTCGCTCTCCCGACCAATCGGAGGCGTCACCCCGCGTGACTCCTCGCTCTCCCGACCAATCGGAGGCGTCACCCCTCGTGACTCCTCGCTCTCCCGACCAATCGGAGGCGTTACCCCGCGTGACTCCTCGCTCTCCCGACCAATCGGAGGCGTCACCCCGCGTGACTCCTCGCTCTCCCGACCAATCGGAGGCCGCGGCGACGCTCGGCACGGCGGCGGAACGCGTCTCGTCTTTTTCCGCGAACACCTGCGCTTCCAGGCGGGTCGCGGAGACCTCGCTTCCTCGCGTGTGGATCGCACGAGCCACGGGGAAGAGGAGCTTCGCACGGTGCCATTACTCATAACGCGCGGAGGAGCGGCCTCCCTGGAGCATAGCCTCCACTGGATCCACATCCGTTGGCGGGCTCCCCGGGCGACGGCCCTTCTGACAGCGCGTGCCACACGGCCCTGTCCCGGGCCCCCGTGATAATCTCCCACGTCAAGCAGGAGCGCCGAGCCATTCTTCACACGTGACGCCGGGTTTGAGAGGAACTCAATTCTGGGGGCTGTCAGCATGAATCTAGGGGCCACTGGCACACAGGGCTGAGGAGGGACATTCATCCCATCAGTTTGGGGATTCATCCTTTTTTTTCTCCTGGTACATTACTTCTCATTCATTCAGTAATTCATTCATTCATGTATGTATTTGTTTGTTTGTTTCGGGCTATTCCTGTGACAGGCAAATTTCATAGCAAGGTATTAGCGTTCTGTTTTTCTTTATTTTTTAAAGGCCATTACTCAACGTTAAAATAATGGTTCTAAAATGTTTGTCAGGATGACTCATACTGAGCATCGCCAACCCCCCCCCCCAAACACACGCACGCACACACACACACGCACAAGCACACGCGTGCGCAAACGCACACGCACGTCAAGCTTGCATACCCAGAGAAGTTGAACAGAAGCAGAGGCAGCCTGACGGAAGACTGTTGCCTGCAACAGCGTGCAAAGGGAAGGCGCAGTGATGCCAAACAGGCAGCACAGATGCACAGAGTCCTCTGAGAGGGAAACAATGGAGAGTAATTGCAAGGCAGAAGCAAACTTCATAACAATCACTCACCCCAACGTGAAGGCAGTCGGCTGTCAAAATGCCGGAATAGCCGCCCGCGTAGGTGTTGGAGTGCCGTCGGCTTGTTAATATTATTTATTTCTTTTTTTAAACTCTCAAATGGCAAGAGCAAGGGGTAAACGGGGCGCATACAGAAAATAAAAAAACGGAGAGAGGGTCCCTTCCCCCTTTTAATAAGACTATCACAGGAAAAATCCTTTTTTTTTTTGCTCTCTTTAGTTTTTGTCCTTTTTTGTCTTCAGTGACATTGATTAAAAGGGAGAATTTTTTTTTTTTTTTTTTCAAAAAAGGAGTGGAATCTCTATCCTGTCACAGCAGTGGGGTCAGTCTGCCCCGGAACCCAGGGGGTAAGAGAAGCAGGTGAGAGAACGGGGCCTACCCCCCTCCTCCTCCTCAAACACGGTCCTGGAGCGTTCGCCCCGGCGGGGGGGGAGCAGCTGAGGGCGTGACCCCAGGCAGTGGGCGACTCCGGGGGGGTCCGGGGGGGTCCGGGGGGGTCGGGTACGGAGCGGAAGCAGGGACGAGGTGGCTGGGGGGGGGGGGGGGGCGTGATCTGAGGAGGATTCCTCAGTCCTCCAGCGAGCGCGGTCCTGGGCTGGGGGGCAGACAGCGGAGGTGATTCTCATTCAAGCCACGCGTCTCCAGCGATCCTCCTCCTCCCCCCTCCTCCTCCTCCTCCTCCTCCTCTTACACCCCCCCCTCCGCTCCGGTCCGCTCCACTCTACTCCCGTCACCGATCCGAGCGCAGGAGAGAAACACGGCGACACCGCGGGGGGCTCGGGGCGAAAAAGAACAAAAAACGAGAGAGCGATTCAGGGAGGAGGGAAAAAAAGAGGAAGAAAAGGAAAAGCGGACGGAATATTCCAGAAGGCGAGCGGTCGCGGCCGGTCTCTCTCTCCCGACGCAGCGGCAGCAGCGGTGGAGGTGGTGGTGGTGACGGTGGCAGACTGGGGCTGTACGCCGTGTCCTAGCCTCCCGTTCAAATCAGCGGCAGGTCTGCTACAGCATTCTGCTGCATCGCGCTAGCTTCTGCCACGCTCGCTCTCCCTCTCTCTCTCTCGCTCTCCCTCGCTCTCTCTCTCCCTCTGTACCACAGTCTCTCTCTCTCTCTCTCTATCTATCACAGTCTCTCTCTCTCTCTCTCACAGTCACACATCAGGAGGCACAGAAGGAGGTTGGAATACAAATTAGGCGTTTATTTGGCCTCTCTTAAAGACACAATTGTGCTCTTCAATCGCGACACTTTCCAAAAACCACCCCCCGCTCACATCCCCCCCCCCCCGCCCCCCACCACACCAAAAAATCGCCCCTCAGCCACAGTTTCTCTCTCAGACAGGTCTGCCCGGATACAACAGTGCCACGTCCGTAAACCCACCCCTACGACACCCTCCATCTCAACCCCTGGACCCCGGGCTTTTAGGAACACCCTCCTGCCCACCTCTCTCACCTGTGTGGGCGAGGGTCAGGGCTTTAGCGCACCGTTGGGATCTCGCTCGGGGTGGGGTGGGGGGAGAGGCCGGGGGGGTCCAGCTCCATAATGAATATTTAATCTGTGAAATGGATGGGGTTTAAAAGGCCGGGGGGGGGGGGGGGGGGGCTCTCAATGTTATAGTGATTAAATAGCACACAAGGCACTGCCTCCACGCAAACTACAAGTCTGGGGAAGCAAGGTTAAAAAAAAAAGAAAAAGGAAAATAAATAAAAGGAGACCTGGTCAGATCCTGTTTGTTTTCTAATAGAAGGGTTGAGGAATTCAGTCGAACAGGGAGATAGCGCTTAATTACTTTAGCATTAGCACATAAAAGGTGCTGTCAAAACAGATGCCTTCGACGGGGGAGGGAGAGTGGTTCCCTCAGCTTCCCTTTTCTGATGCAACCGTGCTACTAAACGAGGATACATCTGCCAATCAGGCAACAACATCCACAATATCACTACGTTACCTCCAGGCGCAGAAAACATCTGAACACTAAAACAACAGAGGCTTTGTTTGTGTCTGCTTGCATATCTGAGAGCTGCTCACTCATTTATACACACTGTGACTGCTCAAGCCTGCTCACACTTCCTCATTTAAATCATGCATACAATCAAACAAATCCGACTACATCTTAAACATCAAGTTGCTTATTTATTTATTTTTATTCGCTGTTACTAACGCAGCCAGAAGCAGTATTAGCAGGGGTGCCATGGGCATCCATAAGATCAGCACCATATGAGCAGCATCTATAAGATCAGCACCATATGAGCAGCATCCATAAGATCAGCACCATACAAGCAGCATCCATAAGGTCAACACCATATGACCAGCATCCATAAGATCAGCACCATATGAGGAGCATCCATAAGATCAGCACGATATGAGCAGCATCCATAAGATCAACACCATATGAGCAGCATCCATAAGATCAGCACCATAAGATCAACACTATACGAGCAGCATCCATAAGATCAACACCATATGAGCAGCATCCATAAGATCAGCACCATAAGATCAACACTATACGAGCAGCATCCATAAGATCAACACCATATGAGCAGCATCCATAAGATCAGCACCATAAGATCAACACTATACAAGCAGCATCCATAAGATCAGCACCATATGAGCAGCATCCATAAGATCAGCACCATATGAGCAGCATCCATAAGATCAGCTCCCAGAGGATCAGCTCCCAGAGGATCAGCACCCACAGGATCAGCACCCATATGATCAGCTCCCAGAGGATCAGCACCCATAGGAGCAGCACCCATAGGAGCAGCACCTATAGGAGCAGCCATAGGGGCCCCCATGAGTCCCCAAACACTGACAATAACAATGGCCTAATTCATGAAAACAATGTTTAGCACAAGAGTCCCAAGAGTGCCATATGGCACTGATGTGCAACTACTGGAAAATCCCAAGAGAGCCATATGGCACCCTCGACCCAATACCTTTTCAACCAATCAAAAATTACCGCTGTACTATCATTGTGAGCCGCTATTAAAACCCGACTGGCTTTGGTTGAGAAAGTTTAAACTCCTTGGGAAGACTTCATATTGGGCTAGGGACTGAAAGGGTTAATCTATGTTGGCACTGCATATTGCTAGCAACAACAACAACAATAATAATAACAATAATAATAATAATAATATATGGGTTATCTTCATGCATTGCACCCAGCTCCGGCCCTGAACGCAGCCCTAGAAACAAAGATGTCACTGCTCCCTCATATGGAGATGTAATACCCATAATCCACCACAAGGGGGAGGACAAACAGACACTCCTCAGGCCATCTGAAGAAGCCCCTCCCTCCCAGTGACTAACTACAGGGGTGCGTCCAAATACTCCAAAAAAAAAACGTTAAAAAAAATAAATAAATTAAAAAAAATTAAAAAAAATTAAAGGATCCTCCATTCCGCCACTCGTCTAAGTTTGGGGGAGGAGACGAGCGGGGAAAGGAGTGTTTTTTTTCCGCTCTGGGACGCGCCCCTGGTCCGGGATATGAGGTGTGAAAAACGCTGCGATACCTGTTGCAGGAAGACTGTAACTCTAAATTATTGGGCCCTCAGCAGGGAAAAGCCGTTCATTTCACAGTCAAATAAACCTCTGACCCAGCACCTCCAAATATCTGTGGGAACAGCTGCTGGATGAGGAGGTATTGATTTATTGCCAAGTTTCACCTGGTGCACAGCGTACGCATATTCAGGATGCGGAGACTACACAGGGTTACTTCATGAATTGGTAAATAAAAACAAACGCGCACGCATGCACACAGAGACACATCAATGTGTTCTTTCCTCACCTAAAAAAAATTAAGAAATTAAGTTTCATTACATATTTTATAATTGCTTTTATTGATGTGTCACCAGTCTGTGTTTGCGCATTTAAACGAGTACCCCGTCAAAAAAAAACTATAATGCCACTAATGAGCTAAAGGATAAAGCTACAAAAAAAATGTAAAATACCGTGAAAAAATCATTTCCAGCGGTAATATTTGGATAATTGGTGGTATTTGGGCCAGAATTCAGTGAGGAATCAAACAAATATGTGAAACACCCCGCCCCCCGTCCCCCCCCCCCCCAAACCCAGGGAAAGGTTTTCATCACCCAGCGCAGAGATAATTCTAATTAAGGCATTGTTCTGCGTCTGCGGTTTCCAACGCGCGCGGAGCCGGCCGCTGGCTCCCAGCACACAGAGAACAAATTATCGGCTAAAAATACGGAGCGGGCGTGCGTGCACCGTCACAAGCTAATGCAGCACATTTATTACGCGTTTGCCGCTTGTTTTATGCACAGTACAGGAAAACAGGTGGCATTAATCAGGGGAGCCGGATTAGTGGTCACGCCGCCTCATTCCTTTTCCTTTTTTTTCCCCCAGAGCGGCGCACCTTTTCAGTGCCGGACGGACAGCTCCCGGGTTCCCGTTTTCCGTTTCCGGGGAAAACCCGTGGGGACACGGGTGGCTTCGGCTAGGCCAGGGGTCGGCAACCCTGGTCCTGGAGAGCCGCAGGGTGTGCTGGCTTTCGTCTCCACCTTAAAATAAGCAACCGATTCAGACCCAAGAAACCAGGTGAGGTGAGTTAACTGTGCAATCAACGGCTTTCATTGATCGATTAATGCCAAGTAACAACGAAAGCCAGCACACCCTGCGGCTCTCCAGGACCTAGGCCTTTGGGCCGTTTTTCGGGGTTCCCAGCAAACTGCCCTTTTCCCACCGCGGTGAGGGGCCTCCTCAGGGAGATCCGGGGTTGTCAGGCTCTGTAGAGCAGGGGGGGTCATCAAATCACAGTCCGCAAGGGCCGAGACCTGCTGCTTTTCCACTCTCCCTTCACCTGGGATTCAGGTGTGAAGACAGTTCGGCCAATCGGTAGCACTAATCATTCAGGTAATTACCTGAGAGAAAAGAAAACCAGGGCTGGATTGGCCTGTTATGTGTGTGTTCTGCACACAATCCATGTATGTTCTGTGCATGTTCAGCCCATATTCCGCACTCTCTGCTCATGTACTGCAAATGTTCTGCCCATGTTATGTGCATGTTCCACCCGTTTTCTATGCATGTTCTGCCCGTGTGCGGTGCGTGTTCTGCCCGTGTTGGCTGCGCGTTCTGCAGACGCTCGTATGTATTTCTGTCTCTGCCTCTCTCTCCCAGGCTGAAGGCAGTGAAGCTCGAGCCCAGTGCTCACCACAGCCCTTTCTGACGGGCTAATCATGTACCTTCAGGTCGCCGTTCCCCCTCCTCATCATCATTTCCGCAGATTAAATGTGAAAAAGCTATTTATTTCTTTTACAATTCAATTTAAAAAAAAGAAATCCCAAACTCATATGCAATATCTCACAGTGGGACGGCGGGTTGTATTTACCCAGAGCGCACTGCAAGCTGCCCTCAGGCGGTGCTCCTATCAGCCGTGAAGAACAGCGGCCTGCGCTTCGCCACAGAGGGCCGTGACCGCGGATTCACCCCCAGGCCCCTGGGCCTCAGCGCAGCTTTACACCCCTCCGTAATTTAGCGACACGCTCGCGTCACGTCACCGCGAGAGACGCTAATTTAAGGGGCGGACGTCCGGTCGCCTAGCAACCCGGCAGCGCCTTCCCGCGGAATCGCGGCCCCCAAATCCGCTCCCGATTTGGAGGTTCCTGGAGAGCAGGGGTGGAAGTTCTCGGCTGGGTCGGACAGCGTTTAACAGTCCTCGGTCCCAGAGAGACTGGCAATCCACAGAGGACATTGACACGAGAGGCAAGGCCGCTCCAGACCGAAGTGCAAAGTCATTTATTAACCCTGTACGATGACGCAGACTCAGAACTTAAATTAGGAACAAGGTTAGTCCCAGACCTACAGGGTTTTCCTGTATCACGAAGGATTACCACGTTCTCTGGATAATTTCAAAGTAAAACCCGGAACCCTGAAGGAAAAACAGCCATTCCCGGTTTTACTTCGGTGAACTTAAATCAGCCAGCAGCTGGTTCACAGCTTATCTGCTTCGTGACATCGCCCTTGGGTTCCTGTTTGACCAGGCTGGATTTCCTTTTGTGGAAAAACAAGATTTCCACTGCCGCCACTGACTAAATCCAGTCCTAATTCCATTCAGCCTACGTTCACTTGGACCTTCTGAAGAAGAAAAAAACAAAAGACAACCAACAAGCAAAGTAAACAAGTGCAGATGATGCCCACAGGGTAAGCTCGTTGAGAAGTAGTGGTCAGACTCCTGGAGAGAGAAATGCATCCTGGGAAGCCGATTAGGCTAGCAGGAGTACCGCCACAGGGGAACAGACAGAGGAGGCGGTGTTGGTGTTGGCGGTTTGTTGAAACATCAACTGAGGAAAAGGGTGCGAATTGTCCTTCCTCTCAAATAAACAAGGTAGGAGGAAGTGATGCTCCTTCTCTCCGCAGCCACAGAAGAAGAACAGGACCAGACGCTGTGACAGTCTTTTCGGTCAGAGAACTCAAACACGAGGAAAATACATCCTACAGCATTGCCATCTTAAGATGGTGAATCTAAATAATTCATTTTAGTCTTTAATCTTTTTTATCGGAGTGGGGAGGGGGGGCAAGGGAAGTAATCTGATGCTGAAATGCTAAATCCATGTTTAGTAAAGCAATTAAATTAAGAATGAAGAAGGTACTATCAAACATACAATTTGCGTCTTACAAATAATACCACAAAAGCTCGCTGCTTAAACTCATTTAAAAAAAAAAAAAAAAACTTCTGAAACTGCACAAAATGATGGCAGAGGATTGAGCGATTACCTTCTTTATTCCTGAGTGCGCGGTTTCCCGCAGGAATTCCGAACGCGGATAACGCGATTGTCTCAGATGTCATAAATCACCACGTTGGGCCAGCGCTTGTGAATACCGAAACAATATACTGCGTATGGCAAAGATAAATATGGGTTTTCATTTCATGCAATTACACATCTGATCTCAGTTTGCCTGCTACACGTATCCGCCTAGCCCGTGGCTCTGACGGTGCGATTTCTGTAGAGCTCAATCACTGTCAGGTACGGGGGCTGCTTTCAACAGCGCAAGCTCCGATTATCCAGCAGGGTATGAACACAAACTGCTCACATTCCCATGCAAATCCCGCTCACGTTCCTTCTCACATTCCCGTTCACATTCTCGCTCACATTCTCTCTCACATTCCCAGTCACAGTCCCGCTCACATTTAAACCAGTTGCCCTTTGCTGCCCCCAGCTAACCAGCAGCAATTACAGCATGTGTAAAAAAAAAAAAAAACATGAAAATAAAAGTGCTGATGTGCTCATTAGGTAATGCATGCATAGTTTCTGCAGACCGCTTCAGTTAAACACATTAGCTTCAGTGCAGGGCTCTGTATCATGAAGCAGGATTATGGCGTTAGCTGGATAACGGCTAGTAAAACCTGAAACCCTCCAAAATCTGGAAAAGGACTAAAGTAAAAAGAGCCCTTCCCGGTTTTACTCCGTAATCCTGCTCACACCAACCGGGTGTGGAAACTGAACTACAATGCACACCCTAATCCACATGCACACACACACACACGCACACACACACACACACGAATAACAATAATCATCATCATCGGCCACTGTCAAAACGGTATTTCCCATGGTCATTCACTCCTTCACACTTTTGTCCAATTAGCAAACGAGGATTTGGTTCCGTCGTTCACGCGTACAAAACGCTAACCAAGCGTGTCAGCAGAGAAGTGCAGACAAAACACGTGTAACTCTCGCGGTTTAATGAGCGCTCAGTACTCAGCATTGTGGTCGCTCCGCGCACAAACCAAGCAGGCTCGCAAGCGCATTCCACAGAGACGCTCCCACGTTAATGGAAACCGGCGACTGGAGATTGCTGAATTTCATTTGACTGTCTTGAGAACTTCATGAATAGCAATTATAACGGTCATGAGCGAGGAACGCACACAGCCGCCCGGATGGCCACACACAGTTTCCCGAGTGAACACCACACACACCCTGTGTTAATGGGGAGCGCACGCTGACCGCACTCCTGAAGCTAAACTACCCCACGCTACACGACGACTGTATACCTGTTTTTAACTAGAAGTTAAAATGTACGGTAAATTATTAATCTTTCAGTTCGCTCCCTCAGGCTCTCCTTCAGGCAAGAAAATAATAATACAAAAACTACATCTATGGATGAGGAGTGATGTACACAAACATATCAATAAATATACAAAAATGTGAATATTTTCCTGTGACAGGTGTTGCTAATTGAGTGGGTACTTAAGGTGATCCAAACCTGGTACACGTCAGCAGATCCTGGCACTGGAATGGATCTGCACAGTTCTTGGTTTCCCTTTTTTTTTATGTTAAATTAAAGAAGTACGTTATGTGATTGGCTGGACAACCCTTGAGCAGTGAGTCCTCGGGGAGTTAATATGTGACTGGTCAAGATTACCATGAAAAATGGTGCACTGAAAGCAATTTACAGTTAAAAGCAAACCGGAGGAACAGGACGGACACTGTTCATTTTCAGCTGTAAGCTTCGCCAGGCTGCCCGTATTTAACACAAATAACAACATAAAGCATGCCTTTGGAAGTCATTTGCAGTCGAGGCACCGCCGGGCCTGTTCCTGCAGCACTGGCTGTTCTCCGCTGAGGACAGGGGATGTGTGCTGTGCTGAGTTTCCTGTGCTAACACCCACTCACCCCCCCGCCCCCCCCCGCCCGCCACAGCCAAACCTCACCACAGGGGGCGCTGTGTGTTTGTCAGAACCAGGCTTGCGCCCAGGGCGCCCTTCTGCGCTGAAAATCCTCGCAAATCCCTTTTAGCGAGACGGACCCCTGTTGTGCGTCTACAGGCCCCTGGTGCGTGTCTCGGGGCCCCTGGTGCGTGCCCACACAGCGGACGACGCTGACGGAGAAGGTGCGCGGCATGTTCTTGCCGCGTTGCGTTCCCCGCCCCCAAGCGAGCCGGCGCGTGTAAACATGATGAAAGAGCAGAACGGAGCTTCCACACGCGCGGCCGCGATCGATATCTCCTCACGCACACATTTTTACATGCGAGAAGAACATTTACCCAGAAACCCCCTAACCACGGCTCTCCCTCGCCCATTCCAGCCCTGTACAAATCTGCTCATCACACTCCGGTTAGTCCTCCCTATAGCAACCGTTTCTTAGCAACGGTCATGCCTCTGCACTGAACTGTAATAATGTTGAAAAAGGTGTGAAAACAGGTAGCCTGTGTTTTGTAAATTTGTGATGTGTGTGAGGGGGGGTGGAGGTGTGGGGTGTGGAGGGGGGGGTTAAGAAAACCCAACTTCAGTGTTCCTCGTCAATCAACGAAAACAATCTGTTTACAATTCATCCTCACAGGTCTGTGACCGGTGAAGGCCTTCTCAGGCAATTATAGCATCCCTTATCTTGCCGAGAAACTTTAAGCGTATATTTATAAGCACGTTTTTGCTTTGATATTTAAAAGCTCATCCATTAACAGACTTTGGAAACACAGTGCACATTTAAAGTACATTCATTTCATTGAATAATTTCAAATGAGTATTAAAGGGAAAGGGCATGAATGATGGCGTGTCCTGAAATAGTGTCCTCATCGGTACGGCCTGCCAAGGGTCCCTGGCTATAAACGTCCCTTACAGCCCCCAAGTGGATTCAGAGCAGCGCCGTCGTAACTGGTGAACAATAACAAGGACTTCATCTCCATCACACTTGACCCCGTTGTTAGATCTTTAAAACACAACGCCGTGCCTTCGGTTCCCTGAAGCCTTCCTGTACGGGCTATTTAAGTCTCACAAGAAAAAGTGTGTGCGTGTGTGCTCGACCCCATCCTTCACTGAGGCTTGAAGAAGATTATAATAATAATAATTATTATTATTATTATTATTATTATTATTATATTGCATAAGTAAACCATGAATTTTTCATAATGCCAATGGTACACATGGTCATGAATAAATACCTACAGTCAAGTAATATATGTCCTTTTGCTGAAATATAGTGCAATGAACCACGCACAAAACAGTTGAGAATGCTCTTCGGTAACATTTCTGTAAAAATATTTAAATGTATTTTTCTTGCTTGCTTAACGATGAAGAACCAGGTGTCCCATACATACACGCACACAATAAAGTATTTGAACAGAGGCATAACTATTATTGTTGTGTTGGCTCTATACTCCAGCACATTAGATTGAAAATAAAATAATGAATATAAAGTGTGCAGGTAAACGGCTTTAATGTGAGGAGACGTACATCGATATCTGATAATATGTGAAGGAATTACAGACGTTTTTAAACAAATATATTTTTCCACCAAGCCGGTGCTGAATTGCTTAGCCTCTGAACATGCATTTCAGATTCATATTTCCTTAAGTAGTCCATACTTCATGTTCCCACCTCTAAATTAATTGCATCAGCATTTCAAAGAAATGCAGAAAATGCAAATGTGCCCCACAAACTCAGTTTGTTAAACTAAATAAATGCATAAATTAAATCAGGTCAGAAGAAACACAGTGTTCCCTTCCATATGCAATCCATCTACTTATCTATATATACATAACCACACACACACACACACACAAACACACACACAAGCGCACACACACAAATGCACGGTACAGCAGATAATGTAGCGAGAAGCACATACAACACAAAAAGTACATTGCAAGAATTTTGGCTTTCTTAATAGCTAACGTTAACCTATGCTGAACATACCCTCAAACCCTCTCAACATCCATTTCCTGTTTAATGCTGTTCCTCTGGAGCGTACTGTACTTGTGAACCTCTTGGCTGCTGAACCGTGACCCTCCCACATTAGCCAGAAACACTGTGAGCATCCTGCAGACGTGGTGTTACAGAGGAGAGCAACACGGAGAGACCGCAGCCAGCACAAAACATAAAGAGCGCACAGCACTACACTGTAAACAAGTGATTCTCCCTGAACACATAACCTAAAAAAAAACATTAAGCTCAACTTGGATAGACAGATAGACATTTGACAGACAGATATAGAGAGAGAGATAGAGAGATATACTCGATAGATAGACCGACAAATATGTCCAACCTGCTGCCGTTAAAGAAATTCATTTGTCTGATCTGCTGCTGGTTGTAGCTGCGTTTTCACACCGCTGACCGGCCAGAAAGCCAGGTATTCCGTGATGCTCGTTCAGCGAGGGTGGAAAGGGTACAGGGATAACCCTGGCTCCCTAACAGGCCAGCTCCAGGTCAGCCTGGGCTCCTCTGCCATGGCAGACGTCTTGGACACGCGACAGTGGCTCTGGCGCCCCAGGGGGCCGGCGGGGGGCCGGCGTGGCGAGAGGTGATCCCCACAGCAGATGGTGCAGGCCCAGAGAGGGAGTCTGCAGGGCTGTAAGTACACAGCCACGCCCTGCGGAACATTCGCCTTCACAGACCGAGGATGCTACACACGCACGCACGCACGCACGCACGCACGCACACACACACATATATGCACACACTCACACTCACACTCACACATGCACACTCCCACATGCACTCCCACGCGCGCGCACACACACGCACACACATATGCACACTCCGACACTCACACTCACACACACTCACACACACACACACACACACACACACACTCCGTCACACACACACACACACGTGCACGCGCACACACACATGTATACACACACTAAGACTTGAAAATGTACACACACACATGCATACGTACATACATGTACATACACACATATATACACAACAGTCAACAAATATGTTCAAGTACGAGTGGTTGCAGTTAAGGGAAGGTCGTAATATCCAGATGTAATTAGTCCACGAAAGCACATGGATTATTATAACTTTAACACCTTAAAACCACTAGCGACTCCTATTATTGCAAAGAGAGAAAGTGAGAGAGAGAGAGAGAGAGAGAGAGAGAGAGAGAGAGAGAGAGAGAGAGAGAGAGAGAGAGAGAGAGAGAGAGAGAGAGAGAGAGAGAGAGGGAGGGAGGGAGGGAGGGAGGGAGAGAGAGGGAGAGAGAGAGAGAGAGAGAGAGAGAGAGAGAGAGAGAGAGAGAGAGAGAGAGAGAGAGAGAGAGAGAGATCGAGATCGGTAGGGACAGTCGATACCGGTCCAAATAGAGGCATCAACATAAAACACCCAGGCTAACCTTTTCATTTAAAAAATGTTATAAATGTATAATTAAATTTAAAATGAAAGAACGGTGGTCCTGGATCTGAGAAGGGTCCAGAGGCAGAATTAATCTGCATTGCGAGCGCCACCCTTCGCAGGGGCCCCGTTTTTCAATCCCGAAATTGGCTGGAGGTCCAGCGTCCCGCAAAATCCATCATCGCTGGATAGAAGCAGAGCGGCATGAACAGCACACTGGAGAACCTGAGCATCGCTCGAGTCAACCCACGAGAGCGGCATTAACGCGGCTACGGCGGCTAATCCACGGCGCTAACAGGAACGCTTGCGTCCTAAGATACACCAACTATGTGTGTGTGTGTGTGTGTGTGCGTGTGTGCGTGTGTGTGTGTGAGTGTGTGTGTGTGTGCGTGAGTGTGTGTGTGTGTGTGTGTGTGTGTGTGTGTGTGTGTGTGTGTGTGTGCGTGAGTGTGTGTGTGTGTGCGTGAGTGTGTGTGTGTGTGTGTGTGTGTGTGCGTGCGTGAGTATGTGTGTTTGGACTTCACTTACACCCATAAAGTGTCTACCCTTCCTGCTAGCATGGTATTCACGCAGCTACGGCGGCTAACACGCTGCTAGCAGGATTACTTACTATAACTACATTTAGTGCTTTCACAAAGCTCACAAGCAAACATGACACTGAACCTGCAACACACACACATTTCCATAACAATGAATAAAATAAACAGAGAGTGAGAAAAATATTACAAGCAAAAAAGGCTCATGTCAGATTAACCACCCACCCCCCAACTTCCAACCCACCGACCACAACCTCCTCCATTTCATATTTTTACTCTTCTGTATTTATCTTTTTTAATCCCATGTTATATTTTGATTTAAGAATTTCCTACCAATATTGCATTCATAAAAAAGCAAAATACTCAAAACACTGACCATTTTTACATTTTATCCGTTTTTTTTTTTCTCCTCTCAGACTTCTTTCAAATATAATTGCCCATGCCCAGTAAATTACACAAAATTAGAATAGCTTTTGAAATCCTGTGACAAGTAATTTAATTTCCCTCTCTTTCAGCTCGTGAAAGTGCCCTGCTATAATGTAAGCTCAACATTAGGCTGAAAATTGCCTGGGCCAGCAAGTCCGCCCGAGCTGCGTGTTAATGAAGGCCCGGTAAAACCACACGGGGTCAAAGTGGAAACAAGCGCGATCGTTAGTTGAATGCAGAGGTCGTGAACTTGCCAGCCAGTGTTTGTAGCGATGAAATCCCTCTCTGGCAGGCCCGGGCGGGGGGATAATGCAGCAGAAGAGGACAGGATTTTTATAAAAGAGAAGAGAAGATAGGGTATTATATTATCACAGCAAGGATTCAAGGGAGAATACTCATACCAAAGCAAAAAAAAAAAGATAAAAGCCGGTTTAGACACTGACCACCAGCCGGGTTTCACACGGTTTTACACCTCAACGGGTGTAAAAATGTTAACTGGGACAGTACGTACTGACAAAACCTGAAGAATTAAAACCAGGTGCGGTAGAATGGAAACCTTGCCTTTTAATAAAATAGAAAATAAGGCTATATGCTATCACTGCCTTTATAGCAGTAGAAGAATGCTGCATGAACATTACGCTGTGTATACAATTTTTTTAAAAAGTGTTGTGGTGTCGGTTGACAGGAGGACGGATCCAGTAGACAGACTCACCGTGGTTGTGGAAGTATGTTCCAGCCGTATATACACCGAAGGAGACTACAGAAACCTGTCTCTTGAAAGTGACATAAAAACCCAAAGGCAAAACAGCCCTGCTCAATTAGATTAAAGGTAGCACTGCACAGACCTGATCTCCACCGGGCCCCAGGACCCCAGAGGGATGTTTCTCACCTGTTCACAAGGCTCCACGTTTTAACTACAAAAAAAAGATTAAAGTCGTTTTTTTTTTTGCCTGCCCTCCTGCCGGGATAATCTCCAAAACGGCTCAGCGAGGCGCTGATCAAAGACCCCTCTGTTCCTCACGCAGAAAACAGGATGACACGGTGTCCTCTGGACCCCGCTCCCTCAGCCCGCGGTCACCCCGTTTCCCCCTCGGCCCGCCCGTCTCGACACCCTCTTTCACACGGCCGTGAGCGAGCAGAGGAAATGAAAAGGTAAAATAAATAAATAAAAAAGAGAGAGAGCGGATGGAGAAGTCTCCCCTCCGCGGGAGTGACACTCCGCCGTTTACTCCTCCGCAGACCGCTTCCTCCGGCTCGCGCTGAGAAATAAGAATTAGACGCCGGCTCCCTCATCTATCACCCCCGGCCGGCCCAGGACTGCCTCTGCCAGGGGCCTGATGGATGAGCTGCAGGGGCCCCTCAGAGGTCCCGAGTCGGACCCTTCTCCCGCCATCACGTCTAAATCGGGCCCCGGGCCCCCCCCCCCACCGCCGCGCCTCCAGGCCGGTTTTATCGCCCGCGACACTCCGGCCAGTTCCACGGTCACAGAGCGCGCCGCGGCGGCTCAAAGACGCTCGCGTCCCGAGAGGCTCTACGGCCAGAACTAAAAACCAGCGCGACACCACTGACGTGCCGAGACTGGGTCAGAACCGCCGAGCTTCCTGTGGGTCAAATTCAGATTCCATATTCATGAAAAACACACATTACATCAACATTAATGACATTTGGCAGACGCTCTTATCCAGAGCGACGTACAGTTGATTAGACTAAGCAGAAGACAATCCTCCCCTGGAGCAATGCAGGGTTAAGGGCCTTGCTCAAGGGCCCAAGGGCTGTGCTTATTGTGGCCACACCGAGGATCGAACCACCGACCTTGCGTGTCCCAGTCATGTTCCTTAACCCACGACACTACTGGCTGTATAAATAAATGAACATCCAAGTTGTTAAAATCATCCAACAATCCAATCACATGGGTAAACAGAAAAGTTAATGTGTTGCCCGTTTCAAAATGTTTGCCAAATGGCTGCTTAAATTAGCCAATCACAGAAGAGCTTGTTCTCGCGTATGCACACGCACACGCACACACACACACTTGGTAACAAGATGACTGCAAGCTTGGATGAAGGGATAGGAAGAAGCGACCCTATGGTGAACCAACAAAAGATTTGTTCATTTGCCATTTACCATCTGGCTCACTTGTAAATTCGTTCACTGCATCCAGAACGATTGAAAAGTAGTTCAGTTCATGGCTGTACTACAGTACCCTCAGTGAGAGGTGTCTGCTGAGTCCAACACTGTTAACAGACTGAATATTTACATTTACCAAGTTACTTATGCACTTAACCAATGGTGATAATGCAACAAAAATTAATCAAATTAACAAAAACTTAATTCCTTTGTCCCTGCCTTCTTGCTCCCCCTTGTGGATGTAACATGCATAAGAGCAGGCACCCAAGAGGATTTGAAGTGTTAATGATGCAATTCTCATGCAAATTCTGTAATGAATATTCCAAAATTTGAAATACAATATCCAAATGTAATGTTTTCAGTGTGAAGCTGGCTTCACAGTCTTGAATAGCAGTGTAGGTGTGCATGGTGCATACATGCGTGTTGGTTGTCTTTTGACCTCATCCATCTGTGCCTCTGAATCATCTCTTAAAGAAAGAAGTGTCGGTGAACTGCATTGTGCAATGAACTTCACAGCTTCACAACCTGAGATGGAAATAAAACAAGAGATAGTCACCAGTGTTTAAGTTCATGCACACACACACTTACTGACACTCATAGATGCGTGCACACACGCACCCTCATATGCATGCTCATAAGCACACGTATACACACATGCATATACACATATGCACACTCAAACACACTCATGTGCACTTATGCACACGCATGCTCATACACGCATGCGAACACACACGCGCATGCGCACTCATACACACACACACACTCATGCACACGCATGCTGATACACACATGCGTGCGCGCACACACACACACGCTCATACGCTCTCACACACACAGACAGTGGCAGAACTGTGAGAGGACTGAATGTGGGGCGCAGGGGTTCAGTCAGTGCGGATAGAGATGAGGCAAGCCAGCTGCAAGCGCCCTGCCCAGTCCGGACAGCAGTGGGAGAGGGCTTCACCACCTCCCCTCCACGCTCATCAGGACTGGCACCCTCCCTTCCTCAGTGACGAATGGGGTGTCAGCGTAATGGCTTCGCCGCCGTCCTGTCCTGTCGTCCTGGTCCTGTTGTTCTGTTCCTGTGTACTTTCTGATGGGCCCTCCGGGGTTACAGCGTCCATGCGAGCATCACCAGCACATCTACCTGTAATAACACCTGAAACTCAAACAGGACAGCCTGCTTTTCTGAAACTCCACCGGAGAGGACTACACCTCATAACAATGGGATATTAATATACGCTACGGGCTGCCACCACTGGGCCTGCTCCAAACTCCTCTCTCTCCGCTTTATGCAAAACATGTTCCCCTTCTTCCAGAGGTGTTGGCTCGCTCCATGTATAATGCATGAGGTTAAGGTTTTTCAGGGAAACACTTGTTTCTAGTCTTGTTAGGATTTCTGCAAAACGGACCAAAAACAGAGCTGGGCGGTGGTAAACTGTCAAATTGGATCTGGAGACCACAATCACGTTACACGCACAGCACACGCTGGCAGACGGGCCCAGTCCGTGCTGCAACACCCAGCGCTGGACCATCACGCTGTGAGTCACCTCCACTCTCATCACAACATTCCAGATGAGCAGGCCACATGCCTCTGGAGCTGCGTGGTGGAGCGCGCGCATGTGTGTGTGTGTGCGCGTGTGTGCGCGTGTGTGTGTGCATGTGTGTGTGTGTGTGTGTGTGCGTGCATTTGTGTGAGATTTTTCCAGAGCTGCACGGAGGAGTGAGTGAGTGAGTGAGTGAGTGAGTGAGTGTGTGTGTGTGTGTGTGTGTGTGTGTGTGTGTGTGTGTGTTTGTTCTGGAGCTGCACGGTGGAGTGAGTGAGTGAGTGAGTGAGTGTGTGTGTGTGTGTGTGTGTGTGTTTGTTCTGGAGCTGCACGGTGGAGTGAGTGAGTGAGTGAGTGAGTGAGTGAGTGAGTGAGTGAGTGTGTGTGTGTGTGTGTGTGTGTGTGTGTGAGTGAGTGAGTGAGTGAGTGAGAGTGTGTGTGTGTGTGTGTGTGTGTGTGTGTGTGTGTGTGTGTGTGTGTGTGTGTGTGTGTGTGTGTGTGTGATTGTTCTGGAGCTGTGGTGGAGTGCAGGCATAGTGGCAGGGCAGGTACCCCCATACACTCACACACTCACACCCCAATACCCCCATACCCCCATACCCCCGTGTTCAGGCAGTTGGTCCCTGATGACCACTTTCCGCCAGTGTTCCTGACTGCATGGGCAGAGAAGGGCAGGAGGGTTGACCTGAGGCCTCCAGGTAAAGCTCCGTTCCATTATCGCTGCACTTATTATGATCCGGAACATTCTCACAGCCTTCCATGTGGCCTTCATCTTCTTTACCATCATCATCCATGCGACGCACAGCCATTTCGCAGACACCCAGGAGAAGATGATTTACACTGCATGAGCAACAACGTCACGTATGCACACACGCATGACTCCAGGCAAAAATGACAAGAGAGTTGTTCCTTTCAGGATCACTTTCCTTGCTGGAAAAGGGGCAGAAATGCTACTCAATAAATGATGATGTTTATAAAAATATAACCGCCATACAGTTTGAGAAGACATTTGCTTTACCATTGCTATCAAGGGAATCTAGTATCAGACCATGCCTTTATGTGTCACTTTTAAAGCACTTTTATTCGTTACTTGTTGAATACAAGTAACTTGCATGCAAGTGAATATCTGCATTATGCTGAATCTCGCCATTTAATAATATGCTGCTATAAACAAATTCAAGAAAGTGATTTGTTATTCATGCATACGGAGAGCAAACTAACGTGTAAGCAAATAAAAGTCAATGACAGGATGAAGCCTAGATTTAGCCTCCTGCAGGCCTCAGCTTGGGCCTACACAGAACACAAGCCAGGACAAACCTGTAGGCCTTTAGTCTGGGGCTATACTGAACACAAGCCAGGACAAACCTGTAGGCCTTAGTCTGGGCCTACACAGAACACAAGCCAGGACAAACCTGTAGGCCTTAGTCTGGGGCAACACTGAACACAAGCCAGGACAAACCTGTAGGCCTTAGTCTGGGGCAACACTGAACACAAGCCAGGACAAACCTGTAGGCCTTAGTCTGGGGCAACACTGAACACAAGCCAGGACAAACCTGCAGTCCTTTAGTCTGGGGCTATACTGAACACCAGTCCAGACTTCAGGTCCCGCAGGTATTCGTTTCGGTCCATACTGAACGCGGGCCTGGACAAACCTGCAGGCTCGCTTGAGGAGAAATCTCGTCTTCACTCTGAAATACTGACAATATGGAGGCAGGGGATCAAACAAAGCAGCAGAAATAAAAATAAAAAATGTGTCAGACTCCAACATGCCTTTCCAGCTTGCTATATGCGTCGGAAGAGGACAGGGTGGAATAACAAAGAACAAAACACATTTTCTGGCAGGGTTTTTTTGGGACATCTTTCCTCCAAATACGGAAAGCTGGAATGGTGCTGGAGAGATTACAAATGCTTTGCATTTGAAACACAAACACACACACACAAACAAACAAACAGAGACACATACAAAAGTAGCGCAGTCGCGGACAGACACACACACACGCGCACACGCGCAGACACGGACACATATGCACACACGGATACACAGTAGCACAGACAGACACAGACACACATGCACACACAGACATACATAGTAGTACAGAGACAGACACAAACGCACGCACGCACGCACGCACACACACGTGGCTAAGCTTCATCTGCATCTCAGAGAGAGGGATGGGCACCCCCTCAGCTGCAGAATGGGCCAACATTGGGCAGGACAAACAAGACGACGGGGAACACACAGCCCCTATCTCGCTGTATTTTCTCATATGCTCGCTGTTTACTGTAGCTCTCACAATCGTGTACACCTGCCTGTTTTCCTATTACTAGGTTCCTGTTTGCAAAGACTAAAGTTTTATTGATACTTTCGTTTGGCTATGTAAGCCGTTAATTGTAGTTCCCGCAAACACATACTGTAAGTGTATACTTGTTTTACTACTCACATTGTGTTTACCGAGACCGTTGCTTTGCTGCTTTGGTTTGTTTGTCTCATCAGATTAATCTACAAAGTCCAAGTTCTTATCGTTGCGGTCATAGGGGCAACATGGCTCAGACAGTAAAGAGCAGTCGTCTGGCAGTCGGAGGGTTGCTGGTTCGATCCCCCGCCCAGGCTGTGTCGAAGTGTCCCTGAGCAAGACACCTAACCCCCTGGTCGGGGCCTTGCATGGCAGCCAATCGCCGTCGGTGTGTGCGTGTGTGTATGAATGGGTGAATGGAGAAGCATCAATCGTACAGCGCTTTGGATAAAGGCGTTACATAAATGCCTGCCATTTACCATTTACCATTCATTCCTAGCACTTGGAACTGTACTTCCCTGCAGGGTCTTTCAGCGCACTTTGTCCCCGGTTACGGTTCTGCTCTTTATCGTACGTCACTCTGGATAAGAGCGTCCGCCAACTGCCTGTAATATAAGACCCTTAAAATTGGCCTCCAATCTGCGCTTCTCCATCTCCACGCCGTACTGTGCGCACAAACCTGCTTCTGACGCCAACAAACCAAGACCGGGCCTGCCAAATTAGACACGCACGCCAAGACAAGCCGTCAGCACCTTTAGGGTTCACGTCTGGCTGTTTCTGTCAACGTTTGTTTACGTTTTAATTAGCCCGTTAGCCAGCTTGGGCGCGCTTAACCCCCTCCGTGACGCTCCCCCGATTCGACCCGTGCCTCACCGTGCCCCCCCCAGCTTCATGCTATTAAAAAAAATTTAAAAAATGAAAAAAATGAAAAAAAAATGAAAATAAATTAAATAAAGTTCTCCGAGCTAATTGTGCGGCGTCTCAAAACTGGCTCATTTGCATTCAGAAACGATGTGGGCTTAGCCGCGTGTGAGCAGTCACGCGATCGGCGCCGTTTGGCAAGCGCGCCCCGCTCCCCGGCAGGGAGATTGACGTTTTCGGAAATGTCGCGAACGGCGCTAAAAGTTTCTCCTCTGAAAGCACGGGGCACGCGGACCGAGCGACAGGAGGGAGCTGTCGAAGGGAGCTGTCGAAGGGAGCTGTCGAAGGGAGCTGTCGAAGGGAGCTGTCGAAGGGAGCTGTCGAAGGGAGCTGTCGAAGGGAGCTGTCGAAGGGAGCTGTCGAAGGGAGCTGGCTGTTATCCAGGCCCTGGGGATATTCTCCTGGGGGTGGGGGGGTCAGTTCAGCCTCTCCATGGTAAACAGCATCTCACCTGCGACAGGTGCACACCTGTACGTTCAGAGTGTCCTCAGTGCCAGTTGATGACTGCGCGGGGCCCAAGGCTAGATTTTGAAAATGTGTCCCAAAATAGTCATAAATAAAAATGAATGAAAATAACACCACAGGAGGGGGGGGGGGGTTAGTGCTTAACCACACCAAGGCCCAAGGCAGCCACCCATCAGGCCTCGGAGACCAGCAGGTCCTCTGTCATTGCGCATAACATCAAGAGAGAAAGTGGCAGGCCTACTGTACATTTTCCAATATCCGTACTACCTGCAGGAGACTCTGGTCACGATGCAGTCATTGGCAGCCCTGCACTGGCCAGAGGAGGATGTGCACCCCTCCACTGAGTCCAGTTCCTCCCACGGTTTCTCCACATACATCACATAAGAGCGCTTTCCCGCTGTCTGTGTGCCTTGGCTTGGGTTCCCGGGGCTCAAGGCCAGGGTACAACGTGAAGCCTATGGTAACAAAAGTGCTGTAAAAATGCACTATATGAATACATTAATATTTTATTCCATCTTGTAAAATGCGGGTTATGAAATAAACTTTAATTCGATCTGATCCGATTCCAGCTCAGGTCTTAATTACTTAATTAACTGGAACTTTTTATTGAGCGGGAAATTAATCTCCATCTGACCCAGCTGCCAATCAGCTGCCGGCTTAGAGGTATGGATGTACCCCTCAGGACCTGGGCTCTGTCGCAGGGATCCTGAAATCAGGCCCTCCGATCCAAATCCAGCCCTGCTTTTCTTGTCCCCTGGGTAATTAACTGAACAATTAGCGCTACTGATTGGACAGGGTAACGTTCCTAAATAGCTTAGATTAGGTCTTCACATCAGACTCCCAGGTGAAGGGAGGGTGAAAAACTAGCAGTTTCGATTCAACCATAACACGACGATCTCTGCTCTACTGGAACAGAAGAGACCACTGTGGAAATACACTGCAGCAGAATTACAGAACAAATGAATATGGGGGGGGGGCAGGCAGGGGGAATGAGAATAAATAAAAATGAAATGCATATTTCAAACGTGGCGAGGGCAGGCTGAAGTCGGCCGAGGCCGAAAGTTGTTTACTCGTTCCCTTCAGCTTCATAAATATGAAAAGTTAATATTTGACTGCAAACAACTTGCATTATCTTCCCAGAAACAATGGCATTCAGGTCCTACGACGTTTCATTCACTCGACAACAAAAAAATAAATAAAAAATGAAATAACAGCACCTTATCAAATTCGATCGCACCGCTATCAGAAACACAAGGATGGACCTTTCCACTGGATAAAGCAAATATTTATTCCTCTTCTGCCAGCAAATATGGAATCCGATCCTAATCACTAGTTTGTTTTTGCCGTTATTAAAAGACAAAAGCTTGCCTTGAATTTTGTATCTTCCGTTGAGTGATGGCACTCACAGTTTCCAAAATAACTGCATTGTACCAGCGGTGTAATTATAATGACAGCCTGTCTGTCACTGTGTGAAGCTTTTAGACAGAATCATGCCAAAAATAGGTGAAATCAGTGGGGCTGCAACCGGAGCGTGTTTAAAACAGACTCGCATCCCATGGCTCCTCTCGAACCTCACCAACACAACAGAAAGAGCGCATACTTCTGAAACTCTGTTTCAAAATGAAGATTTCCTTTTAACAAGATCTATTTCATATACGGTACACGGTCTCCCGAACGCAAAGGAAGTTGAAATGCGCGTAATCCCATTATCAACATGAAATTGGTTTGTAATCTCTCATTGAATATGCTTTTTGAATATGGAGGGGTCAACGAGGAGGCAATACAGAGAGAGTTCTGACTTCTCTGGCCTTTTGCCCTTCGTCAACGTGCATGGTTTCGTTCTTGCCCCCAGAATCTTTTTGTAAGAAACAAGGACATGCAATAATCAATAGACCCTTAGAGCCTGACTCACACAAACAAGAGATTTTCCTTTAAGGCCAGAATGGATACTTAAAAAAAAGCAGTACCATCTCAGGTGAGTTTAACAGGCAAAATGGTACCTAATGGCTCATAACCTTGATGAATGGGGGTGAAGTTCTCAGACAGATCTTCTCACAAAACTTCCAAACTTCCTCCGGACTCCAACTCCCATGATTCCCTCAGTGGAAAGGGTTTGTCCACCGAAGGCAGGCAGCCCCCAGGAGACACCCTGTGTCACACCGACAGTGATGTGGCCGCACTGTGGTCCCGCAGTGTGCCTGGTTCAGTTTGGCATTTAGCAAACTCTCTCTGAAGGCTTAAACCAGCCTTGCCGACACATGATCATTGCCCCTGGCGATTATCACATTTGATGGTCAGTCCCAACAGCTTTCGGTTTACACTAGGAAGACAGACTATTTGAGGTCATTGCCATCCCATTATTGTGCCCATCACTGACTCAAATTGCATTGAACTTTGACCCCATCGCTGGCTGTTGTGACAACCTTATTAGAGAATTATCTTCCCAGCTAGCTTCCATGTCCTGAGCTCGCAAATATACTCAATTTCATGCATTCTTATCTTTTGTGTTTATACTTTTTTTTTTTTTATGGGAGACAGCGTTCAAAATCAAAGTAGAGCGATAGTGGAATGTTGGTGACAATGTAGCGATATCCATCAGCCAATCATACATCGCCTGAATATAAACTTGCACAGATTATATATCTATATATATATATATATTTTTTTAACAAACACCCCATGTCCACAGCTGGGTATTTTAAAATCAAGATTTTGGGAATCAAAACCTTTGAGGTTAGTCGCCCAGTCCTTCTGCACTCCACCGCCGCCCCACAGGCAGGGCATGAGAGGCACACTCCATTCATCTCCTGCAGCAAAGCAAAGCCAAGCACCCAGAGAGACAGGGAGATCACTCGCACAATTACGGAAAAAGGGAAGGAGTGCACACTCTGTCAATCAGCAGGTGCTAATTCAGAAGCATTAGCAGGGGATTTGTAATAAACGAAGGCTGAGTCCAACTGCTGGAACGCTTAACATCCCACACCTGTAATACGAGCATCGCGACTCTCGTTAGCAAGCCTTCCCGGGTGCTACACAACACCCACGACGTTCCTAATTAGCCCGGCGCTAATGAACAATGAAAGTGGACCGCCATGCTGCTGAATGCACACACAGACGAGGAGACGCACAAACACACACACAGAGACTCACACACACACACCCACACACACACACACACACACAAACACAGAGAAATACACACACACAGACGAGGAGACGCACAAACACACACACAGAGACTCATACACATACACACACACACACACACACACACACACACACACACACACACACACACACACACACAAACACAAACACAGAGAAATACACACGCACAGATGAGGAGACGCACAAACACACAGATACAGACACACACACACACAAACACAAACACACAGACATACACACACACAGACAAGATGACAAACAAACACACAGACACACACAGACACACACAGACACACACAGACACACAGACACACAGACACAGGCACACACACACACACACACACACACACACACACACACACAGGCACACACACACACACAAACAAACACACACACAGGCACACACAGGCACACACAGAAACACACAGAGACACACAGAGACACACAGAGACACACAGAGCGATGCTGGTGGAAATGTACGACGTTGCTAAAACACCATCTTCGGAAACGCATTCCTCGAATCCACTGGTTCTTCCCATCCCTCTATTCTCCTTGCGTTTCCTCTCTCGTGATTCTCCTGGGTTTACACGGAGACATGTCAACTCCCCCATCTCCCAACACCCCAAAAATCGTGATCCCTCATCCCTTGAAGGTGGTTCTCAGTAGTCTGTCCCAGCTTACCGAGTACTGAAGACACAATGAAACGAGATGATCAAACCGGCGAAAGGGCTGAATTTAGAGTACACTAGCAATTAGAGGCAAGTCAGGAACAGCAGGGGATTCTGGTCCTAACGAAGACGGAAAGCCAAACGCTACAACTATCATTGCAGCCATCAACCAGTGGGTGGGTTGGTGGTTGGTGGGTGGTGGTGGGGGGGGGTGCTGGAATTGAGCGGGGAAGCAAATGGGAAGTGAGCGGAGGAACAGAGCGTGTTAGTAATCCGCGGGCGTCCACAAACGCGGGAACAAAAAGGCATTGATGGGCAGGGGAAAAGGCCTATGAATATTCATCATCTTATTCCTCCCTCATTGTTCCAGACTCATGTTTATAAAATATCTTCCCCCGGCACGCACCGTCCGCGCTAAAGATAATGGCCCCCAGATAAAACCAGCCGTCACCATCAGATCGGATCGCTAACTCTGTCGGGAAATAAACAGACCCCCCCCCCCAGAATACACACACCCCCACCCCCAGAGTAATAGCCTAGCGTCAGTGTTGCTCATCAATGCGCCCACCTTCAGAACGCGGTGCGTGTCCGGTCACCGCAGAGGGCCTCCTCCGTATTCACACACCGTCCAGCTGACGGAAGGCGGAGGGAAAGGTCAGGTCCTGCCTGTCGCGAGGCGGCGAGTGGCGGCTGTTTAAGATGTGTCGCGGGACGGGGACGGGGACGGGGACGGGGACGGGCGGCTAAGCGCTCGTGTCTGCTCCCGCATAAACACGGGGCCCCGGAGGGCCGGAGCGGGGGCCCGGAGCGCGGGGGGCGAGGCCTTCTCGCCGTCTGATGCACGGGGACCCAGCGAGGCCATCAGCGGAGCAGGAAATCACTCTGCCCAAACGGCTCGATAATCAAGGTTCCCCCGCCACACAAAAAAAAAAAAGGCCCGAGGGAATTCTGGGTATTTGAATAATCCACTCGTGCTCCAATCAGAGCGTGATTTAGTGGCTGAATGGAGCCTGGTGAACCCTGCCAAATGTTGCCTCGGCAGAGAACCCGACGGCCCCCCCCCATTTTCACTCAAACGCTTTCATTAAATATCGCGCAGGATACCTTCAGCGGAACCGAGCAAAGCCACACCAAAAAACCCCCCCCCCAAAAAAAACGCCAATCCACAGCCACATAAAAACTGCGCATTAACGCCAGCACTGATAAAACGGCAAAGCTAACACGCTCATTCATTAAAACAACACCTGGGATGGCACTGATGAACCTGTTAGGAATCTCACAGGGCCGTCTGGGGGGAATTTTCCCCGCTCTGTTGAATCCTCCTCTTATTGTTGTTGGTAAAGTTTATCAGGCGGAGCACAGACTAGCCCCAGAAGGAATTCCTCTGTCCGTGTATCTGCTTCTCTAATTGGGCATTTAAAAAGGGAATGAAAAAAGAAAGAAAAAAACGCGACTATGCAAACAAACGGGAAGATAACGCATAAATGCTGTTTTTCTACAACATAAATGGAGTTTCTATGAAAGCACTCTGCACTCCCACTGCAGAAAAGCATTGCTCATCTTGATAATCCTGCACCTCATTTCATCAAAATCCCATTACAGAGTATCGAATATAACATTTAAAAGGACTGAAGATAGAACCCAGATTTTGAAACTCAGGAGTATGAAATGACTAGATACCATTTTGAAATGGCTCACACATTCCGCAGCTGCTCACAGCTCATTGGCTAACAGACAAGGAAGTGAGCCTCGTAATGAATTTTGATTGGCTCAACCACATTATTGAGCACTGGAGTCAAGCCATTATTACTATTTATTTTTATTTTCAAAGTTTAAATAGGTTCGGGACTGCTTAATGCAAAGTTAATTCCCAGTTTATAAAATATATTTGTCTGTAAGATGCTGTCTAGCCTAATTGCTAGCAATAAAGTTAGCCTTTAGTACAAAAATAGTTAATACAGCCGAAGTACTTTTGGCAAAAAGCAAAGAGACACAAAAACTTAATAAAAAATTAATGATGTGCTTCATTGAGTAAACGGGCATGATCATTGCCTTGCCGACCTCATCTGGTATGTCTTGGCTGGCCAGTTCAATAATCTTCCACCAATCCAGTCCATTTCGGGGGACCTAATTACCCAAACCAGAAAAGCAGACTGAGAAATGTTCTTCTTGGTTTGAAAAAAAATAAAACAACAGATAAATTGGATGATTAATCTATGTAGGACAGTCAGAGCCCCCTAGTGATCAGAAGCCAGAGCAAGGTGCTTGGTGTGTGGATAGGAAGAAGCAACCCAGCTTTGGCTTCATAAATAAAATGTGTTTGTTTTCTTCATTTCTCTGCCCATCGGTAAATTAGAAGCCATTAAGTAGAGGATCACTCTTTCTGCCAGATGGTCGAGGCACTTGAACAAGGCTGAAATTATTGACCTTCTGGTCAAAAAGGCATTCGATAAAGGTAAACAGAATGTGCAGTCGCATGTAAACACCGTCACCGCCAACGGAAACCAAAGCCAAGATTAATCTAAGCACTCTGGCGCAGAGAATAGAAGCCTTTAGATTCACATTTGTTTCAATTATTTCCACATTTTTCCACTTAGTTATGCTTTTACCTTTAGCCACCATCACCACTGATCCCTGCTCCCTCTAGCCTGCTCTCCCATCCATTTCCTACGACATCGAAAATCCACAGCCCCCGCCTTTACAGCGCACCCGGGGGGGGGGTCGCAGAAATGATTTGGAATGGATTCGAATTGAATTTTTACAAGTACCTTTGTGTTCAACCCGAAGGGTATACAAATAGGTGTTTTTTTTTTTTAATACGGTGGAGCGCTCTACCCCGCAAATTCTACCGCCACGTCTCGCCATCAGGCGAGCGAGCCCCACTCCACTCCGGTGAGATAATTACTTGTCTCCTCTCGTTCGGAGAGAGCCGGCCCGCTCCAGCGATCGCAGCATCTGTCCCCCCCCCCCCCTCCCTGCCCAGCTCACCCCGGCCCCCTCTGGAGGGACTCTTTAAATTAACTTCTGCTGGATCGCCTGGCGTTCGCCTCAGGTGTCCCAGGCCCAGGCTCTCCGGCGGCGCCCGTCGTAAATTCACACGAGTTAAGGCCCGGCTCTGTCCGCACACACACCGGCTGGGCCGTCGGGGCCTTGCTTTTTAAACCGCGGGAGGGCGGGTCGGCACAAACCCCGCGCTGATCCCCCGTCCCCGCTACGCCGCGCCGGGGATGTTGTTATCGGCCTCGGGAATACTCCGGGGCCACTTATTGCCGTGCACATATTCAATTATAGAGGACTCGCTCCGCACACAGCTCAATGTGAGGGCCCCTTTCCTCCTATCGAGCTGAATCAGCGATCAGAGGGATTCTATTTGTGTCTCCGTCTTGTTTAAGGTGCAGCGGTTTAATTCTGGGGAATTAATTCTTCAGAATTAAAAACTGAATGCACCAATTTGCAGGTCTGAAAATCGGATCAGAATAATCTACCATTCCTAAACACACACACACACATACACACACTCACAAATATGCAAAAGCACACACACACAAACACGCGCTCTCTTTTCTTTTTTCTATCCATCTCTCCCCAAATGAAGGCTTCCTTTGGGATCTGCATCACAGGTGCAGGCTAAGCTTTGACACGGAGTAATTAATGCAATTATATACTTCACCCCAGATCTTAAGACCAGAGATAGCAATGAGTTGCCCTGCATGTTTTTGCATGCGGGGCATGTTTTTGTTTTTATTGACAAACCACAACTTGCTGCAGCCTCAGGCCCAAACTCAGCCCACAATGCCCTTAAAGAGATACATATCTAATGAGATAAATATTAATGAGCCGTTCTGCTAATTTCCCAGATACATATTCAACATGCGATGAAAAATGCAGGATCCTCACCAGCCGAGTGGACTACAAAACTGAACTCACCTCAGTCAGATCAAAACATGAAAGGGAAAATAGAAGAGAGAATCCATTTTGTCATCGCAGACGGTGGGCAGGCCGGCGCGGGGTGTGGGGGTGTCTAATGAAAGAGGGAACGCGCTCCATCTCTCTTCAAGGTTATCGGGGCGATGCACGGGCAGGCCGCTCGACGGGGCTGCGGCTCCGGTCCCCTCGCGAGGAGGAAATGAAAGCGATGCCATCAGGGCCGCGCGCTCCTCCGTTCATAACGCGTTTGTCAGCCTCGCTCCGTTTGTCCTAATATTTCTCCCTGATATTCAGGACGGGGAAAGCTGGCACCCATGATATTTTGATAAATGTTTCTCCACAAGTGTTTCACGTGACACTGTTGGCGTTTTCCGAAAACACATACTCCGTATTCTACGATAAGGCGCGTTTTCTTTTTCTTTTTTCATTCATACCTGGAGAGCAAGCCCGTGTGCTAGAGAAGACATTGTGTGTGTGTGTGTGTGTGTGTGTGTGTGTGTGTGTGTGTGTGTGTGAGTAATATTATTAAATAGTTGTTGGACTGCGTTTAAATGTTTATCATTGCATTTAATGTGCTTGCATTTATTTGTTAGGACCGTGTACAATATTTAACAAACATGTTGACCACTTTTGATTTTCACCTGCAGTCCCTTGGCAGGTTTCAAATACCATTAAATACAAATGTTACGCAATTACAAATAACACTACAAATGCACGTCACATGTCACGGCACAATTAGAAACTGTAAAATACTACAACATGGCAAATATAAGCCAAGTCTGTGGGGACCTTTCACAAAACAATTAATGGGTAAAACCACAAACTAAACTAATGTAAATGTAGCCTAAATGTAGTTACAAAAAGCGACGGACTTCCCCAGAAATAATTTGACCCCTGTAACTTAATATCCTATTTAAAACCACTGGAAAACGAAATTGATTGACTTCTCCAGGCCTAAATGTATAATGTTTTAAAAGTAGTGGTAAACTCACCTTGTTCATCGAAATCCATTGTTTTGGGCGAAACGTGATTTTGACAAACGATTGCATCGGCACCTGTTGGAATCAGCTGTCACGCACGTCATTTGCAGAGCCTCAGATTCTCCGTCGTAGACATGACAAGGGTGTTCTGGGAGATCGAGTTCGGTTTTATTGGTAATTGCTTTACCGGCAAATAAGACCCGTCATACAGTAGCTACCGAATTATGTTGTCTCATGTGTGTCTTTATTTGTAAGTAGGATAATTTATAATAGGCTGTAGGGTAGCCTACGGTTGTGCTGTCATTGCACACGGAGCCGTGGTTCACGTTAACTCATAGTCTGTACCATGCAGATTTAATTACAGGACAAACTATTCCTCAGCCTTGCGCCACAACGGGATACTGTCCTCTATATGGCCTGCATCCTTCCCGATCCATCCATCCGTGAGCACGATGAAATTAATCTTGAACCTGAGCGCATGTGGACGAGGGAGTGTTTTACGGCGGCGCGCGTCTCTTAATTATTTCTAAACCGAGAACAGGAGGCGAGATTTCAAATGAATTTCAAGCCGGCGCCACGATGATAAACAAGAATTAGCGAATCAAGCGCAGCGCGCGGCACGGAGCGGCGACGTAGCCTATAATTCCAGCGACGCAGCAGGGAGGCAATGTCGCACCGAATTGCCGGCATCAAAGTGCCAAATAAAGTTTACAGCGACAGATAAACACAAAACAGCATTCCTATTTTCTGATTTACTGATTCAGAAAGTTCCATATGGTGTTTCAGACACGTGGCCCTTGAAGCCTGTAACAGCTCCAATCTACAGCGGCCATCAACCACAATAAAGATGGCTGCAGGCGACACGACCGAGAATGTCAACAATAAAAAAGATAGATAAATGTGCAATGCAATTACATTCTGGAAAATAGCGTCACATTCCTTTGCCACGGTTAAAGTTATGTGTGAATAGTGTATGCTCTTAATATTTTTAACTTGTTTTTTAACTGTTTGAACTATGAGGTTTTACATCCGAAACTACTCTATTAGCTGAGTGCTCGAACGATCTTTAGGTACCCTGTTTAAATAGTCAGTTGTTTTAAATACCTGGGGACTTACATAGACAGTCACCTACATTTTTATTGATAATACAGATGATATGTTTAGGAAAGCTAGGCAGCGGTTACACCGAATCAGAAAACTTAATGACTTTGGGGTCAGCAAGAATATAGTAGAAGTCGAGGATAAGAATTTACATTTTATTACATTATGTATTAGGTATTTAGGAAGACTTTTAGGCTTAGCTTTTTTAGGCATGGTCTTCTGCTGCTGTCCACCCATCCACTTGAAGGGTTGACACACTGTGTGTTCAGAGATGCTTTCCTGCGTACCACTGTTGTATCGCATGCTTATTTGAGTTATTTTTGCCTCCCTGTCTGCTTCTGGCCCTTCTGCTCTGACCTCTCTCCTTAACCTCTTCGCTTCAGGCGCCCCCTCACGCGGCGTGATCGAATTACATAGATTTTATATTTTATTAATTTAATGAAATATAATGAACTGATCACGTCAAAATGTTCATTTAAATATCCTAAAGAGACATCTTTCCGATAAAGTTGGTTTTAAACCCACAATGACAAGTTATAATTGTGTTAATGACGTTGTAACCTGTTCCGATTGATTCTTTTTCACAAAACTTCCGTTTGAAAAATCGTTATCCATTTAGTCTTTAAAAAGAAATACACTTCAAAACTTTCAGTGCGGCTGTTTATTATTTTCTTCTCGTTAACTAGACGGACTTGCGTTTTCCAGTGCTATTCGCGAGTAATTTTGTTTGCTGGGTTTTGCAGAAAATGGCAAATCGTCTCTGCAGTTCACCGTGTTGTTGTTAAAGGGACGTTTCTTGACAAAGTTCTGTGACAATCCATTCTCAATTGGCTGACTTATCTTGACTGATAGCAGAAGTAGTCTATCGGAGATATTGCTCCAAAACATTTACCAGAGGTTGTCTGCATATCCAGGAGTATAATAATGAATAAAAAAAATCCACCATAGCTTTTGTTGCTCATCATGGCAAAATTCTAGAGCTTGAATGAATTTATTCGTTTTTCGTTTTATTTTACATTTCCTGTACATAACTTACTGTAATTATGCAGGACATTCTGAAGGGTGTATGTCTTGGCTTTAATAAAAGTCCTGAACCATATTTGTAGCCTGTGTAGTTTTTGAGATATAGATCATTATTTGACGCGAGGGAAAATCGGCGAAATTGGCGTATTTTGCCCCAGACGGGAAGAGGTTAACTTGGCGTTATTGCCACCAGGACTGGCCCTCATTGGATGTTTTAATTTTTTTACACTATTATCTGTAAACTCTAGAAACTGTTGTGCTAAATGCTAGGAGAGCCGCAGTTTCCGAGATACTCAGTCCACCCCGTCTGGCACCAGCAATCATTCCACAGTCAATGTCATTTAGATCAGGTCTCTCCTACATTCTGATGTTTGGCCTGAATGTTAATGTTTTCATGCATTGAGTTGCCGCCACATGACTGACTGACTAGACATGACTAGATATTTGCATTAATGAGCTTTAGCACAGGTCTTCCTCATAAAGTGATCACAAGTGAGTGGATATGCTAACCTTAAAAAGGGTCAAATTGCATCAGACAATGGCAAACAAAAAGTTACAGAAAATATAATTATAATAACTGTGATCAGCGCATATTTGTCGGCCAACTCTCATCTGAGATATGGTTAGGCAGCACTATTGTAAAACATTACCATTCAAAGGCTGAATTTCCTTGACACTGCAGACTAGATAATTGCTCCCCCCGATTCTCCTGCCTATGCTCTGAAAGCCATTACTGAGCTAGTGTAGTTTGTAAAGTATCACAAGGTAAATAAATGCACACTTTGCAATATGTCAAGAACAGTCCTTGGTGCCCTGTGCAGTGTCCTTGAATTAAGACTTTGTCAACCTGCTATTATATTTATGATGTTAGATGGAGGCAGACGTTGATAGAGAGAGAGAAAACTTTTATTTATTTATTTATTTATTTATTTACAAAAAACTTCTCAAACTTATTTACAGCAATATAATATTTTGACCAAAGACACACCCGCTTTTCACCCAGTTTTCTGCTTTAATTTGACTGGCAATTAAAGATCATATCTGGAATATAGGAAGCTGGTGTGTGACGTGACAGATGACAGGGACTGTTTTGTGCGCCGGTTTAGACGTGGAGCCGCAGTTCCGTGCCGCTGGCTGTAATTAGGCCGGCGGCGGGATCCTCAGGATCTCCGGGAACACCTGCGTGGCCAGGTGCTACGTCGCGACCCGCCAGTGAAACACGCCGTCAGCTCGGCTGACGGAGAGAACGCCAGGCGGCGCGGAAGTATTTCACCGCTGCACTCATCCACGGCCTCCACTGGAGGACCTGGCCTTATTTTGCTCCTTCTTCTTCTTTTACATTTTACATTTTAGTCATTTGGCAGACGCTTTTAATCCAAAGTGACTTACAAGTGCATAGGTTCTTCCACAAGTCAAAGCATCTTCTTTAGTTTTTATGGTGGTTGGCAACTGACATGAGTGCCATGACTGGAAAGGAGTGTGGATTGACATTTTATGCTATATTATCAAAAAAAAAAAAAGACATTACATTACATTATTGGCATTTGGCAGATACTCTTATCCAGAGCGATGTACAGTTGATTAGACTAAGTAGGAGACAATCCTCCCCTGGAGCAATACAGGGTTAAGGGCCTTGCTCAAGAGCTCAATGGCTATGCGGATCTTATTGTGGCTACACCAGGGATCGAACCACCAACCTTGGTCCCGGCTATATCCTACTTATTAACCCTGTATTTCTTAATTACTGAAATATAAATGTATTGTATAACATTTATCCCCTGAATTCCTCTTCAGCACCTCCCTCGGTATATAAGCTACCCCCTTATCGCTGTGTTATCTCAAACGAGGCTTCTTTTCACGGAGATAATTTACGGAGTAGGCAGTGACGAGACGTCACACGCCTCGTGCCTTACCGTGAACCCTGACCGCTTGTCGCTCAGCCAGAGACAGTTCTCGCGAAAAAGGCAGGTGCTCGTGAATATTCATGAGCAGCAGGGCCCGTTACTCATTTGGCTCAGGTTAATTTTAGATGTGCATAGACAACAGCCAATCAGACCGCAGCCCAGCAACGTATCCCAGGATTCCCGGCAGATGGGAGTATTCATTGAGCGCAAATGGTTAGGAAAGCTATAGGACATTGCCATAGGGACTCGGTGGGCATGCTCTGTAACAGCGCGACAGACACCTGGGCCGGTGATGCCCGTTATGACAGGAGGAGACCGAGAAGGGCACGGTGAGTATAGAAAGCTTCTATACATCCATCCATCCATTATCTAGCCCACTTATTATTCCTGTTCTGGGTCACAGGGGATGCCGGAGCCTATCCCAGCATGCATTGGGTGAGAGGCAGGAATGACACCCTGGACAGGCCACCAATCCATCACGTTCATGTTTGACAGCAAATTAAACGTATTTCCGCTCACGTATCGACGTTCAATCTAGGCATCGTATTTTTTGGTATTTTTTTCCATTTTGTTTTCCCAACCGCAAGCCCCAAATTGAGTGCACCCACTGATTCAGAACCAGAAATATTTGTTTTTTTGAAACAACAGAGACAGAAATCATCACAACAGGACACTTTTGCTGCATGTGGAAAGAAGGAAAGAACCATCCCCGGCTTCCACTGTGATTAACAGGCTCCACTGTCACCATTGGAAATGCTCTCTTATTGATAGATGAAGGAATAGGCTACCTTCGGCTATGTTCAGAATGCAGATGTGTGCGTAGATGGGGGATGGTTGACACACAAATTAATTATAAATTATCAGCCAGTTTTTTTAAATCAATTATCAAATACTCAGACCAGACCGAAACAGTCTGCTCAGGACTACAAACCAGACCTGTCGGAATAATTTGAAAACCAGACAGTCTCGTGGAAAACCAGGCATCTGGCAACACTAATTGTCAGTCGCTGTTGAGTGGCTTCCAAGAAGGAATACGAGCCGTCAGTCTATAAAATCTGATCTGAGTGACAACAGGAGCACCGTGGCCTACAGCCTAAACAGAGTCCCTGTCAAAGTTCTCAGACAGGCAACTGGCGGAAAAATACTAATGGTCACAGGGTGCTCTTGAGGCTAAATGGGGCCCTACCCGCTACTGGATAGGTGTAGTATATACTACATACACTGCCCAGTGAGTGTATACCTTAAAGTTCTATAGATACTCATGAGGATGGGAAATCTATTCAACGGTGCAGAAACAAAAATGCTTTGTGAGCTTGGTAATGTATTTATATACTGTAATGTGAAATATTCAAGGGATTGTAATCTAGGTGCCATCAGTTGCCCGTTCAGGGAGGAACACTGTCCTGTATGGATGACAGCGAGTAATGAATGATTATTTTGATCTAGATGGTTAGTCATACCTCTCCTCCCTCAGAAACGGTTTGACATTATGCAACAGGCACTTGTTTTGCCAGCACTTCCATTTATCATATCATGCGACAGCAGTGCGGCAGGGTGATGAATTGAAACAATAAGACGTGTACACGCTGCACATCTGCCAACGCTGACCCCCGTTCTACACAGGCGTATTCCGCCCGCTACATTTAAATAAAACTTAAACGTCTCGGCGTTAAAGGGAGGCGAGCTCTGCCAGGCAGATATCCGCGCCAGAGTATTTCAGGAAAACGAGAGGAATGTTTCCACAAAACAGTCCATTTAGGGTGACCCTTTAGTTTCAGGTGATCCATCCTCCCGTGCGTATGAAAAGCCTCTCGTTAGACGGATCTGCGGGGCGGGCTGAAATAAAAGAGTGAAATAATGTGGAAAAAAATGCTTACAGCTCTTGGCAGAGATTTCCAACTCTTTCATGGCAACAAAGGAGTATCAGAGTCATGCAGTTTCAGGCAGAATTACATTCAAAGTGAAAGCCGGAGATACTGTGGGCTTAGAATCCATCTTTTCATGCACAAAAGCCGCAGAAAGCAGTAGCCCGACTGCAGGCGAACAGTCGCGATTGCGGAAACTCTTATAATTTGTCATTTAGCCCGAGTGGTCAGCTACTTCATTTGTTTCCGCATTAGCCAATCGGCGGGCCTCTCTCGTGACGCAAGTCTATGTCCTTTCAGACAATTCGGGTTACGGCAACACTGAAAGGTTTAATAAAATCCATCGTCTTTCAAAGAAAAAAAAAAAAAAAACGTCTGTGGTAATGCTACCATTAAGGTGCCGAGTACAACAAAACCATCCATCAGCGTCCTGCAAGCCACAATCGGGGAAGAGGTATTTATGCAAACTAAGCCCATTTGTTTCTTGAAATAAGTGTCTTCTTGTTGAATGGAGACAGAAAAGTGGTCTAATGGCTGAGCTCGCTGTGACGGGATAATGACTCCTGCTCCTCAAGAACAACAGCACAGCATTTACCCTCAGGAACGGGACGCAACGTAAATACATAACACGGCCAACAAATGGAATTATAATTCAGCAACTACAACCTTTGTCTTAAGTGCTTCGCTGGCAGTCCACTCTGTACTGCATTAATCACGGTGTATTTTTCAGAAGCAGACGACGGCGGAGCTAAGCGTGGGTAATTTTTAATGGAGTCCTTGCAGAGAGCCATGATATAAGTGTTCTCCTACAGGAAATGCTAATTGACGTTTGAAGCAGGCTCCACCTCTGCTTGAGGTGCAGAAATTGATGGCGCCTCCAAACGCAAATGATGATTAAACTAATTAGTGTTTAAATGGATGTCATTCTGATTTAGTTTATATTTTGAGACGGCAAAAAAAATAAAATAAAAGTTGAATTCAGCTCAATACATGCATTTCAGTGTATTCATTACTGGTACAGCTGTAGATGTTCTCAATAACCATTTGTGTACTCTCTCCCTCTCTCTCTCTCTCTCTCTCTCACTCACTCTCTCTCTCACTCTCTCTCCCTCTCTCTCTCTCTCTCTCTCTCTCTCTCTCTCTCGCCTGAAGTGCCCCCACCATGTTTAAGTGAGTGAGAGCCTTGGAATGTATTTTGCGACTAAGCACATTTAATGAGGGTGTGAATTAAGTGCTCTGATGAAAAGCTATTCTGTAATGGCTGTGAATGAATTGCTCGTCCAATTTGCAGTCAATATCATATTTACTCCATCACTTCGGGAGCGGGATGCTCAGCTTCCGAGCTGCATTCGGCCGCCGGAGAACGGTGGAGCCGAAGAGCGGCTCGAGCAGGCTATAGGGCCTTGCTCTCACGACAGTGTCGGTTAATCACAGGGCCGGTTTAACTGGTGTAATGGCTTCCTCCCTCCCTCACCCCTCAGCGAAAGTGCAGCAAGAATTCTGCCACAAAATGGCCGCCTACATGGACGCTACACAGCCATGTTGGTTGAAGTTCAGCGAAGGTCAATTCAACTTTATTTGTTTTGTTATTTTTACAGACATATTGTCACAAAGATGCTTTCCAGTGCTAATACAAAATCATATATATATATATATACATACATATATATATACAAAAGCGATAAATAAATCAAGGTTAAAAACTCCCCAGTTGGAAGAAAACAAAAATGAAAAATGACTGTGAGAAAAGACACCACAATGGGAAGAAATCTCAGGAGGAACACAGAGCTATATGACAACGACCCAGTGTAGTAGCTAAGAAGTGAAGTCCCCTTCATTGAAAAGCTCTTGGAGAACGTCAAATGAAACGCTCCACGTCGTAAGCAAATCTGTCGCTATCCGATCGGGTGGACTCCACAGTGGGGCGGAATGGAAACCTGGGCAACCAGCTGAATCTGCTAGAAGTGTCAAACACGGCAACAATTTACAGCAGGGGAGTCACTGCAGTAAACACACACGCACGCACGCACGCACACACACCTCAGTGTGATTCTCCACTCGGGAGAGCCTGCTTGTTCCGTCTGAAAGTGGGAGAGATTGGAGTGGAGGAGGATGAGTGTGAATTAGATTATCTACAGATAAAGCTGCCTGGCAGTGTCTCCATGGCTGAGTTATAGCCAGCAGCTCCTTCTCTCTCCAGGACCGTATGGATTGTTTATTGACTGTGACTGTGGTATTAATTATCTCCTAAATGATCCAGGCTGGGTGTGGATGTGGAGGGCCCCTGGGAGCACCAGGGAGGGCTTCAGTCCTTTGGGGAATCCAGCTGGTCAACACACTGATTTTTATCTCCCTGCAGTGTGTAAGGCGTGGTGATACTACCGACACTGCACAATGGACTGGGTCAATATACATCAAGCCCGGCAGTGCAACATCTGTAACATCACTACCACAGGCGAATACACCCACCCACACTCATACAATAGAGTATGCATACTGTCTCACCCTCTCTTTCAGACACACACACACACACACACACACACACACACACGCATGCATGCATAAACACGTACCTGTATTTAGCAGGCACCCCCCAAGCCAGGTCCATACATCATTATACAGTTAAATACAAAAGTATTTCCGACACGCATCACCCACAATGGACGTAATACCATCAACTTAAAGCTGACAGTCTACACTTTAATTAACCTCAAACTCATTGGTTTATTTAAAATTCAATGAGCTGGTGCGCAGTGCCAAACCGCTGATATTGTGTCACCGACCCAATTAATTTGCATTTACAGTAAACAGTCTGGGTTGTGTACCTGGCGCGGGGATAAAAGCAGCCATCTTGGGAATCTAACCGACAAAATGAGGAGTGCAGAGCTACCGTGTGCCACGGAACAGCTCGCATAACCTCTCAGCCAGATGTTACCCGCATTGTTTCACAGTCAGATGCCTGTGCTGATACAGGGGCGGGGCTGTGACCTTGAGGAGCGCCTGAAGGTCACCCGCAGCCCCTCTGCCTCCCGTCCTCGGGCGACCGGCTGCGCTTCGGGCCCTCGCTGAGAGGGCCTGGCGGGACATCGTAAAGTCATCTTATCTGAGGAGCCGGGGCTGCTGACAGCCTGTCAGGGCGCAGCTAAATTAAATCTGAAAGAGGCTGGCTTTTGTAGATGGTGCATTGTGTTTGTTTGTGGACTATCAGGTGTAATTTAGGACAGCACCCAGTGATGGCTGCAGACAATCCTGCACTGGCTTCATATTGGTCATGTAAGAACTCAGTCGATACCACTCGGCTAGTCGTGCCTCTTAGAAACCCCGATATAATTTCTACAATATACACATAATGTTGATATAGGTAGCTAAATATGTTAATAGGTAGGTGGGTCTAGTGTCTGTAATATTTAATAATATTTAAAGCTTTATCTTTAGTAATATCAGTATGTGAACATGGGTTTATACTGTATACTGTATGTGACCCTTCTTACGTATCAGAATAAACTTAATTTAGCTATTCCAGACAACAGCAAATACAGTATTCAGTTGCTCCATGTACAGTATCTCCATATTTGGATCACACACACACACACACACACACTCAGTTTATGGATTAATCTGTATGGTATGCACTGTATGTCACTGATATGTATGACTGGTCAGCAATGGCTCATATGCAGTATACGGAGCATATCTAAATAACTCTTGATCAATAAAAAGAGCTTGGGATTTCAGAGACACAATGTCAATATCCTGTTTTCATATTCCCCACATCCGCTGTCCTGTTCCCGGGATAACTGCCCCCCTCCACCCGTCCCGCGTACCTCTCCGCAGATCCGCCTCAGCGCTAAAGTCAGTTTACATGCCGCAGACGTTCCGCCACCTCCATCCAGGCTGACACCGATGCTCCGGGTCGACATTGGAAGTTCATATTTCATTAATTTATGCTTTAATTCCTCAGCCGCTGTGACAATTTAATGGGCCGTCATTAGTTAAAGTGATGGAGTGATTGTTCGGGAGGGGGCGATGCTGTGGGGTGCGGGCTGGATGTGATGGGCTGTGATATATAATGTCTCAGACTGACTGTCGCACTGCTGGTCTAATTGAGTTTGAAAAGACAGCCAGAGAGCTCACAATTGCAGCACTGGCAGTATTGAAAAAAAAAAAAGAAAGGGCCCATTTTGTAGAAATATTTTTTTCCACGTGGCTTCTCTTTACCGGTTATAATGGGCTATAGACGCTGAATGTGATGACCGTGCTCATTTGTCAAACGATTGAGAGGCACCCAGGTGTTTGGCGTAGGGGGCTTCAAGAGGCTCTCACCAGGGCTTCAGAGCTGAGCGATCGCAAAGGCCGCCAGGGAAAAGTCACTTTGAGGAAGAGACAGGGGGAAAGTCACTCTGAGGAAGAGACAGAGGGGAAAGTCACTCTGAGGAAGAGACCAGGGGGAAAAGTCACTTTGAGGAAGAGACGGGGAAAAGTCACTTTGAGGAAGAGACAGGGGGAAAAGTGACTTTGAGGAAGAGACAGGGGGAAAAGTGACTTTGAGGAAGAGACAGGGGGGAAAAGTCACTTTGAGGAAGAGACAGGGGGAAAGTCACTCTGAGGAAGAGACAGGGGGGAAAGTCACTCTGAGGAAGAGACCAGGGGGAAAAGTCCCTTTGAGGAAGAGACAGGGGGAAAAGTCACTCTGAGGAAGAGACAGGGGGAAAAGTGACTTTGAGGAAGAGACAGGGGGAAAAGTGACTTTGAGGAAGAGACAGGGGGGAAAAGTCACTTTGAGGAAGAGACGGGGGAAAAGTCACTTTGAGGAAGAGACAGGGGGGAAAAGTCACTTTGAGGAAGAGACAGGGGGAAAAGTGACTTTGAGGAAGAGACGGGGGAAAAGTCACTTTGAGGAAGAGACGGGGAAAAGTCTTCTTCCCTTCTTTTTTCCTCCTTTCTTCATTTTCTTCTTTTCTTCATCTCTGCATCCTGCTAGGAAACAGAGTGGGAGATGGGCTATGTTACTGTGATGTCATATCCTAATTATCGCAAGAAAAAGGGAAAATACATAAATATGGCAGGTATCTGCTGTAATCATCAATACAGAGCCATTCCCAAAAGCCATTTTTACTGTTATTTTTACTGTGTGTGTGGGGGGTACTGTTTGTGTTTGTATGTGTGGGTATGAGTGTGTATATCCCTGTTTGTGTTGGGGGTACTGTTTGTGTTTGTATGTGTGGGTATGAGTGTGTATATCCCTGTTTGTGTGTGCAACTGTGTGTGGGCGTCAACACGTGCGTTTGTATGTGTGCATGAGCGTGCGAGCATGTGTGCATGTTTATGCATGTGTCTGTCTGTGTGCGTGTGCGTGAATGTATGTACTGCACACGGCCATGCATGTGGGAGCTGCTGTCAGGTCCTCACCGAACGGGGCGTTGATATCACGTCAAACCTGAATCAGCTGGCCCACGGGGAGCTGAGAGTGTGTAAGCGTGATCAGCCTTACAGCTGGCTACCGTAGTCACGCTTAAGGGCACATATTAACATACGTGTGCTTTATGTAAGCTCCCGGTGACGCTTACAGCACCACAGTCTGCTCCACTCCACCCACCATCCAGCACCCCGCCGCCGTGTCTTTCGAATCCGCACGGTTACCATGCCGTTTCTTTCCCCCCCAATCTGGGGCACGGGAGGTTCCCCTGCGGTCTGGAAGTTGCAGTCGGCAGTGCATTAATCTATAAAGGCACCAGACTTCCTCCTAGGGGGGCGTGGCTTTCACTGGGAGCGCACCAATGGCAGTGGCAGGGCCAGGGGGTGGGGGTGAGTCAGCATGTCCGGCACTTTCTCCAAACCTTCTCCCTTACCCTTCCCAGAGTTCCCAGTGGAATAGGACCGTCCCACTGTGGGGGGAGGTTGAGGAAACACAGGTGGAGGTAGTGCTGTGCTCTCAGTAAGGGAAAGAGGGAGGTTTGAATTTGGCAGCTCTTTTAGGAAGAGAGCGAGCGGTACACTGATGCTCGTACATAATCCCCCTGTGACCAACGGCTGCATAAATGAACAAAACCAAACATGAATATTTAAAACACACTGTCATATTTCCTCTCCTCTTGTTTTTTAAGGGTTTTTTCTGAGCGAGGACAGAGCCGGTGCAGTGTGTGAGCCGTCCAGCACCCGCCGAAGAGAGGCCCAGGGCGGAGTCACGGCCTGCCTCAACACCACGTTACAGAGAGAGTAAAGAGAGAGGCCTTAACACCACGTTACAGAGAGAGTAAAGAGAGAGGCCTTAACACCACGTTACAGAGAGAGTAAAGAGAGGCCTTAACGCCACATTACAGAGAGAGTAAACAGAGGCCTTAACACCACGTTACAGAGGGAGTAAAGAGAGGCCTTAACACCATGTTACAGAGAGAGTAAAGAGAGGCCTTAACACCACGTCACAGAGAGAGTAAAGAGAGAGGCCTTAACACCACGTCACAGCGGGAGTAAAGAGAGGCCTTAACAGTGTGTGAGCCGTCCAGCACCCGCCGAAGAGAGGCCGAGGGCGGAGTCACGGCCTGCCTTAACACCACGTTACAGAGAGAGTAAAGAGAGGCCTTAACACCACGTCACAGAGAGAGTAAAGAGAGGCCTTAACGCCACGTAACAGCGGGAGTAAAGAGAGGCCTTAACGCCACGTTCCTCTCTGTTTCTCCGTCCCCCCGTCTCGTGGAGTCGCTCGGACGGTGACGGTCCCGCTGCCTGATCTCCCGGGGGCTCCCTGAACACCGCGCCCCCCCCTCGCCCCCTTCCCTCCCGTCCTCTGAAACAATGGAAGGGTAATGGCCTCCCCAAGGCTTTTCTATTCAACCTTATTAGGCTGCTCGCACCAGGCAGGCCCCGCCGATAAAACAATTAGCTCCATTCATCAAACCTCACCTCCGAGCGTACGGGAACGCAGGTGTGCCAAGGGATTGCGGGAACGAGGAGGACCCCTGCAGATGCCTCTCTAAAGTTTTTGGCAGGCCGGCGACTAAAGCTGCAGCATTCCAGTCGACAGCCCCCTTCCTGCAGAACAAGCTCTCCAGACAGGGGATTACGCAGCTGTGCAAGAGGTGGGAGACGCCAATTACCCATGATCACCTCTGGCAGCCGTGCTGCACGCACTCCACGAGAGGGTTCAAATGCCTTGCTTTTGCTTTGATTAGATACGCAGATTGTCAATCACCCACACTGAGCATTGTGACAATGTTAGAAATTTCGATTATATTGACAACAAGGAAAATCAGAAGAAACAATATTGGAATAATGAACAATAAGTACTATAATATATACTATAAATAATAGCAACTGAAGTGAAGACACACAGACCGATGCATTGATAAGGTAGATACTGCAGACAATCAGAACAATTATCTGGGATTTCATATGTGACTGGAGTGCTCTACCACTCCTGCTATTACAGATTAAATGGCCTAAACGGTACCACCATGAGTTCTAGCCTGCTCACCACGGAGAGACAAAGCTCACATCTTACCCCCGCCATCCAGTCTACTTTTTATTTTCATTTTATTTTATTCAACCATTTATATAATATATCAAAATATCTTTTTCAAAGGGGAGCTTACATGAAACACACTGACATAACAAAACAGCTTAAAAACATCAAATGGGGAATGAGACAGAGGTAGCCTTACCTCTACTTACCCAGATCTTCAAATATATCATATTAAAAAAAAATTACATTCACTGGCAGGTTCAAAATATATCAAATATCTTATTGTCATAGCCATTTGTTCCATCTTCTTACATATTATTTTTACAAGCCCTGGGAAGGATAAGTCATCCACCTTTCCTAAGCCCTCCCAGTATGTGGTGATATGCGGTGGAAATCAAATGTCATCGCTACTGTCTCACCCCCAGGAGAAGATTAGACTACATCAGACTTGCAGGATGAAAGCCAGGCCCAAGAGTTCATGTAATGCAGAATCCCACAAACCCATTTTCTAGCTGTCCAGAGAACGCTCTCTAAGGCTTCTGCCAATCAGGACCAGTCTTCCACCCGTCTTCCCCTTAAATCTAATTCGCTGGAAGCTTATTTATTTCCTCACAATGGAGATTCTCCAGAAGGCTGTTATTAATCAGACACAACTGTATATTAAGTGAAGGGCAAACGGAGATCGAAAAATAATTCAGTTTGGGCTTTTCTCCAGACGAATTCCCTGTCTGTCAAGGGCTTTGGCCCCACCCGCCATTTTGTGCCTGGAGTTTCCTCCTGCATCTCCTCTGATGTTGAGCCTCCACCTGCCACTTTGTGCCTGGTGTTTCCTCCTGCATTTCTTCTGCTGCTGAGCCTGCAGCCTCCATTTTGTGCCTGGCATTTCTTCCTGCATCTCCTCTGATGTTGAGCCTCCACCCGCCATTTTGTGTCGAGGCATGATCAGAAGGGCGGCACGGATGGTGCAGTGGGAAGCACTGCTGCCTCACAGCAATCCCCGTTGGCCGGGGCCTCTCTGTGCAGAGTTTGCATGTTCTCCCCGTGTCTGCGTGGGTTTCCTCCGGGTACTCCGGTTTCCTCCCACAGTCCAAAGACATGCAGGTTTGGCTGATTGGAGAGTCTAAATTGCCCATAGGTATGAGTGTGTGAGTGAATGGTGTGTGTGCCCTGCGATGGACTGGCGACCTGTCCAGGGTGTATTCCTGCCTTTCGCCCAATGTATGCTGGGATAGGCTCCAGCCCCCCGTGACCCTGTTCAGGATAAGCGGGTTAAGATAATGTATGGATGGATGGATGGATGGATGGCATGATCAGAAGGCAGTTGCTTCAGTACTTTGTGTTGTCTTCATGTTACTGTATGTTCGCACCCCGTTTCCACAGGGTGAAAAATGCCCCACTCTCTCCGGACTCGTGACAAAGCCTCTTCATTGAATTTTAAACATTAAATCAATGTTTTTTTCATGTAGAAACTACCTGTCACTCTTCAGTGAATAACTGTTTTCTTACTTCAGTCAAGTGAAACTGTTTTCCTTCAGTCTACACCACTCATTGTCTGCAAGAAAAACACAAATCATTATTATTATTCTTTGCTGTAATAGTTGTGTGGTCCATAACTTTGATTATGACTTCTGCATTCATAGCTGCGGGGTTAAAAAAAAATATGTACGAGAAAATACATATTTGTACCCCGATGGCGTACTGATTTTATAAAAATACCTTTATATAAATGAATTAGGCTTTTATTTTACAAATTGGGACCGGTATACTCATTTTGGGAACTGCAGTCCATTGCAAGGGGAGATAGTAATGATCTGCGGCAAATCAAATCACCATCCCTCGATTTCTATAAGCCCCGTCATTCGTTAATCTCCCTCCTCTCCTGGAGGAGTCGAGCCATGCAGACATTACAGTACATTGCATTACTTTCATTTAGCAAAATGCTCTTACCCAGAGCGACTTACAATGACGGAGAACACAAGCTAAGCCACCAGGGCTACGCAGACGACCGTCTCAGAAAAGGCTATGATATATGACATGACAACATGGCAATAGATGTGTGGCCTGTTTTGGTAAAAAAAAAAGAGGAAGAAGTGTTGTTTACATTCCTTCATGAATTTTCAGAGCATTTTGACAGAACATGATAGGAAATTCACTGGAGCTGG
>NC_083774.1:5209463-5296963 GCF_963514075.1 Conger conger | reverse complement strand
GCTAAGTCCTCACCGACAATCAACCTCTCGCTGACTGTCGAGGACATTGCAGTATCCTCCTCCCTTACAGCCAAGAATCTTGGGGTGACTCTTGATGACCACCTCACCCTCGCTCCACACATGTACTCCACTGTCAGAACCTGCAGGTTCTTCCTCCATAACATACGCCGTATCCACCATCCCCTGATGGAGAAAGCCACCCTTCTCGTCATCTCCCGAATTACTGCAACTCCCTCCTGATTCGTCTCCCAACTTGTGCGACACAGACTAAAAACACACCTTTTCAGACTGTACCTTAGTCCTCCCCCCTTGATTTATCCCCCCCCAACAAATATCTCTCTTGCAATATATATATATATTTTTTAATCCAATGGATTTGATGCTTTTAACTTCAAAGCCTGTTGCAAAACGTTGCGCATAGTTGGGAAGAAACGTATCGTTCAATCCAGAAACCGTAGCAAAATGTTTTCTGATTGAACACCCCAGCACAACTAACTTCAACAGAACACAGCGCTGTGTATAACTAACTTCAACAGTACACAGCAATCTGCATCAGATAAACTATACAATAAATTCCCATATATTTACTGAATATACTACATTCCTATACACCAGCCGGAAGCCCTGAGTTTGTAATGGTACGGTTACGAGAACTGCAGGAACCTGCATTTGCAAATAGCAGTGCCCTTATCTGATCGTAGTACATTTTTTAATGCATGCAGTGCATTAAAAAGTTACACGAGTTTTGAATAAGTTCAGGAGTGTGCATCTGAAGACACATCTTGGACAGTGTCCAGGTTTTAAAAGGCAGTTTCCAGGCTTTATGAGCAGGCAGTATGTAAACTCCTCGCAGGGAGAGATAAGCCCTGGAGGCCCACTGTAAAGACGATTAAAAGCCCCCCCCCCCCACCCCAAAGAGCACCGAATACCCAGGTACGGCTTTCACCGCCATTGCAATCCAGCTCCCGAAATCACACGGCGCAGTTTATAGCCGTAACTCTTCATCACCGACGACTGCATCATACAGCACATCTGGGTTAATCTCTCTCTCCACACGCCAGCGGGATTTCCTGCTTAAATAGAGGTGAAATAACACGGGGCCTCGAGAAAAAGAAAGAAAAAAAAAAACCCTCGCCACAGCACCTACCAGAGCCAGGGTAATTCCGCTCAGTCACAGACTTCATATAAATAAATAATAAAGCAAATAAATAAATAGCAGCAAAAGGTCATTCAATCTCCGCCGTTTTCAGGGAGCTATCATTTAAGGCGTGACAATTTAAATAAAAGTACCGCACTATGAATAAATGTCATGGTTCACTGCACATTACGTTCAGAATTCCATAAGCCGGTGCACTGTTGACGTGTTACATAAGATCCTACTGAGCGCATCGATTTAGACGGCAATGGCAGTCAAGCAGCATGGTCATCCTGGAAAAATACATCTCGAAAGCGCCGGTGAATTATTGGAATTCCATTCTTACTCTTCTGGGGGACATGTGACTACACGCAGTATTTAAATGATCGTTCAGGCATTGACTGACAGGTGTGATATTTCACTTATACTGATTCCAGTTATAGTCCTGTACAAAATGGAAAGTTAAAACAATAATAATAAGAAGCAGAAGAAGAAGAAGAATGGTTCTAAATAATAATAATAATAATAATAATACAGGTGATGACATTTTTCAGTAACGTCCCCGTTTTCCCTCGTTTGATCAGCCAGACAAAAACCAAGCTGCGAATCGAGCAAAAATAAAAGAATGCATGAATGAATCAGCACAAAATGAATAAATCAGGGGACGACTGAACGAATGAACACTTGAATGAAATGAATAACTGAATAAAGGCCGGTCCCGGGAGCGAGCCTGGGCTGGACTGGGCCGTTGGACAGGGGCAGGGGCGGATGGGGGCCGCTGATGAATGCAGCGTTTGGGTAAGTGAAGGTGGCAGACCCCGCCACGCGGCCCTTTCTCTGCGCCGTGCGTGAGTGTCCGGGCGCCGTGACAGAGGAGATGGAGAGCGTTGTTATTTTTATGCCCCCTGATATTGAAGAGCCGGTAAATGAGCTTGCTAAATTAGCCCTTGTTAAGTGCGCCTGTCATTGAAAGGTTATAATAAAAAATTTTAAAAAAACCTGAAGTTTGCCCGGATCTTATGTCCGACTTATTATAAAGCATTGTCACATCATCCTAAACTTGTCACCCCTCCCTCGACCCCATTCCATCCCACTCTAAAGTACAGCCGACAGCAGATATTATACTCATATTAGACTTTAATCTTTGCCAGAATTCAAGAAAATTGATTGATTTTGGCCCACGCCCTATCTAAGTTACACCTAACAGATGCATCTTGATGACCTGAAAATAAAATCTATAAAAAGACTCCGAGTGTTGCCCTTTCTCTCCCCAAACTGCGTGAGAAATACACTGTGGCTACATATTTGCTTACCAGACACACTCCTCCAAGGTGACCTACATACTTAATCATAAAGGAACATGCACATGTAAAACGCACGCTGGGCAGGATCTCTACAGAAGCTGTTGGGTTGAAGAAGTTTCTTCAAGGTTGTTGCCGTAAAGTCAACCTACAACTTTGTGGTTACAAGTCCTGACAACTACATACCTGCAACTTTGTGATTACAAGCCCCTACAACTACATACCTACAACTTTGTGATTACAAGTCTCTAAGACTACATACCTGCAACTTTGTGATTGCAAGTCTCTAAGACTACATACCTGAAACTTTGTGATTACAACAACTACATACTTGCAATTTTGCGATTACAAGTCCCTACCACAACCTACCTGCAACTTTGTGATTACAAGTCCCTAAAACTGTATACGGAAAACTTGTGGTTACAAGTCCCGACAACTATATATCTGCAACTTGGATTACAAGTCCCTAAAAATACAGACCTACAACTTTGTGATTACAAGTCTCTAAGACTACATACCTACAACTTTGTGTGATTACAAGTCTCTACAACTACAGATGTCCCTACAACAACCTACATTTTTGCTTTGCAATGAATCATGGGTCGTTGTATGCATAACCATATTTTTTCCGACACGGTGAGGTTGGAACGCGCGCGCAATCGGAAAGACCGCATCAACCGGAGAGCTGCATCCGCCCGGAGCGTCGCACGGGAACGCTTTCTCCGCCCGGAAGAGCCGGAACGTTTTTTTTTTTCTTCTCTCCGCAGAACAATTACATACTTCACAGTTTTTACAAATTAGCGCCATTAATCTCCTCATTAACGATGCGCATCGGAAATTACCGCCGCGGCTCGGCGCTGCCAGCCCGCGCCTCCTCACCCGCGCGTTCGCGGGAGGCTCCCCTGTCGTCGGCGGTAAGCTGCAGAGAGCTGGCGTGTTGCATTTTAGCGGCGCTCCTAATACTCACTGGCTTAGCGGGGGCCTCTCATCCAGAACGCGCTAAGTCAGCTCGCATTCCCGGGCGCTATCGACGCGTGCAGCTGGATGTCTTACGCGAGCTGCTCAAGGCAGGGCCGCTCGAGGAGCACGACCTCCGCCCTGCAAAGCCCCCTTGAGTTTCAAGCCCATTTAGGCTTAAACCACTTACCCTGCTCCACGACCAACGGCCACCATTTTGGCTCCAGGGCACCTGACGTGTGAGAATAGGCCTGCAGTCGGCACACGTGACCCGCTCAGTCGCAGAGGTGCGAAAACCGTGATGCCTTTAACCCTTTGAAGACTAGGTTTTCTTTTCTTCTCAAAATTCTACGTCAGTGTTCTAGAACTCCATCGCCATTTCAGTCACCAGCGATGACTGTGACATCAGCATTGGAACGTTCAGCTCGGAACATTCTGATCGCGTGTGCGCGACGTCACGCCTTGAGATTGCTTTTTAGTGGAAGAGGCCTCTCCCTCCTTTAGGGGCCGCTGCGCTCCTCCGTGTTCAAGACTGCAGGTGCCATGGCCAGCCCCGTCTCACACGGTATACTGAAGCACCACATGCTTGCTGAGTCCGCTCACTCCAGTTGTTCTCTCGTGGGCGACATGATTTAGCAGGGCTTTGAATCCGCTTTGCTGGGATTCCAGAGCCTGAATGACAGGCGGTGCAGGTGGCCCATGCCAATGCATGCAAATCTGTATGTGTGTGTGTACATTACGTGCACTGTGTGGGTGCCCAAGGAGTAAGTGTGTGTGCATCACGAGTGAGAGTGTGTGTGTGTGTGTGTGTGTTGAGTGTATGTGTGCGTGTGTGTGTGTGTGTGTGTGTGCATGTGTGTGTGTTTACGGAGAGAGAGATAGCGGCTGAAAATCACCCATCCATCTCAGCCGTCACAATCATTCTGGGCTGACATGTTGCCACAATCAAGGATCACTCAGACGCAGAAGCTAACAGATTCTTCAGACAGCCGCCGCGGACTGGTGTGTGGAGTGGGGCCTATCTCACCTGCTATGCTCCCCTGGTTTCTCAAGCACCGGCGGGATTTAATAAAAAGTAGGCTGGATGCCTGACTGGCTGGCACGGCTATATCTGCCTGTGTACATCTCCATCTGATCACAGGAGTTCCCCTCCGTTCAGAGAGACAGGGGTCAGGGGTCAGGCGGCCTCTGGTCCCTGTACAAGTGAAAGGGGAGATTCACATGATGTCATTTCCTGTTTTTACATGTTATTATGAGGGCTCACTTCCTGTTTGTCACCCATCTGAGGTCTTATTGTGAGGAGTTATTTCCTGTTTGTCACCAATCCAGGCCTGAGTCAAATATGTAATTGGATGTCTTGGATTCAAATAGTTTTCTACGCTTTACTGAACTTGTCTGGTGAGTTGGAACCTATGAAACACTCTCAAATGAACCCAATGAAATGGCTCAATCGCACCAGGCAAGATCAGTCGAGCACAGAAAAGCAGTGGCATCCAACGCTAGTACGTATTGACCCGGGTCCGACCCGTTTCGAGGTTTTATTGCGAGGACCCATTGTGGCTGCGCTCCAGAACCAGAACCAGACCGGCCCATGCCCAGATGGTCTCAGGTGGGCGTGTTTTCCGATGCATTTAAAAAAACGGGGCACGGAGCGCCACATGTGCCTCTCCGAACTCCGGGGCGAAGATGGCGGGGACACAGAATAATCATGGTGTGCAGTGGAGCGTGATGATGGAGACGGGCAAAGCAGCTGATAGGCCTGGCACCAATAACACCACTGCCGCAACCAGCGGCCGGAACCCGCTCCGTTTAAATGCTCCCCCCCCCCCCCCCACCCACCCACCCTCACCCACTATGCGCTATGCGGCATTCCAGCACATCCAAATTGAGCTTGCCCATCGGGGCTGGGGCTTTGGCTACCCTGCTGACGATTCCAGCCTGAACCAGCCAGAGCTCGCCAAGCTGCTTCATGCTGTGTTTTTTCGACACTTTGTTTTTAGCTGGTCAACCGGCTGTTCAACCAGCTGACCAACATATATAGTTAGCTTCTTTACTAGTAGACCACTAGTTTACACAGTCAGCTTTGTCCAGCTTTGTCCAAGTGTCGAAAACATGGCATACACCATCTAGAACCAGCTTAGAAGCCCCAGCTGGTCTTCGCTCTAGCCAGTGGGAAGCTAGACACGAAGTGGATGTGGTCTACACAGTAAAATTAGCATTGCTAATTCAACCCTAAACAAAATGGCTACAGGGTACTCTATCAGTTTAGTAGTGATGTTGTTGTCACACGCAGATATCTCAGTCATTCTGCTATGTTTATATAGTAATATATCATAATAAAACTACAAAGTATATGTACAATTACCTCTCTCCTCATACCACCCCCAACCCCAGGCAATTTTTCTTCTTCTTTGAAAAGTTCAATGTCACCTGGAAACTTTTAACCTCCTGCCCTACCTGCCTGTCATTACATTACATTACATCACATTAATGCCATTTGGCAGACGCTCTTATCCAGAGCGACATACAGTTGATTAGACTGAACAGGAGACAATCCTCCCCTGGAGCAGTGCAGGGTTAAGGGCCTTACTCAAGGACCCAACGGCTGTGCGGATCTTGCGGCTACACCGGGGATCGAACCACCGACCTTGCGCATCCCAGTCATTTACCTTAACCACTACGCTACAGGCCGCCCCCGTCCTCCCTCTCGCCCCTCTTTAACCCCAAAACACTCTCGCCGCCTGACTACCTGTTCTCCAGTCCCCCGCCTCCTTCAGTCCACTTCAGAGGACATCAGCGGCTCGCTTTCGTCCACCGCAGCCCCGCGCCACGCTCACAAGGACGAGAGTCACACCTGCGCTCTCTGCACCCGGCAGATGTGCCCAATTACCGACCCATCTCACTCCTCCCATTACTGTCCAAAACCCCCGAGTGCGCAGTCCGCCCCCAGCTCCCTCTCCATCCCCAGCACAACAACCTCTTTAATGTAATGTTGTGAAAAGGGGAGAGACACAGAAACGTCCTTCTGCAGAAACGACGGCGAGGATTACCGGGCTACCGGTTGGCGCCGGGTTCCCTGCCTTCCTTTGATCCGCTCGCCTGCTTCTTTCACAGCGCAACAGGTGCAAGAGTAACGTAATGTGATGAAATGTGTGGAGACAACATGACCTGGCACTGGGGTTTCGCGCCCTGGAATTCGGTTCACGTATACCGAATCCTGGATAAGCGCCACCCCACGATGTCATTCTGCAATTGCAAGGAGAAATATAATAGATATAAAATAGATATTTACACATAATCTGTGGGCAAACGGCGAAAGCATTTTTGCAACAGAGGTTATAGTTTGGGGTAAGATGGAACATTAAAAATATTAATTGAGCATAGAGACACAAAAATGTTTTTTGCGCGTGCGTTCAAGTGCCTCAGTTTCGGTTGGGGAACTTCAAGCGCTATAGGGGCGGATATTTCTGAGGCCGATTTCAGTGGTCAGAACGTTCGGTCAGCGGCCGTCAAATTAGTCTGAGACCAGGCTGGCGGAGAAACGCTTGCCCTCATGGAGAAAAACAACGCTAATTCCACCATAACGCAACTGTCTGAATGCAACTCCAGAAATGAAGAGCAAAGTTTGAACAGAAAATATTCAAGCTTTATTCACACTCAAAGTCAAAGTCTCAAAGATAAATAAATGGTTTCCAAGATAAATTCCCTGTAACTTTCAATTATTAACACAAAGAAGCGGAATCAATGTGAGTCTAATTCCAGTCAGACGATAAATGTTGAGCAAATACTGGACAATGGTACACCAGTGTTTCAATTTGGACACTGTAACATTGCTCTTGTCTTTTACGGGAAACCATATTCTCATTTCGAGAAAGTAAAAATTCAGTCTGACTTCATTCTTGATGAGGTCACCGTTTAAAAGCCATTTCCCTTATGTCTGTCCCTGGAGCACAGGGGCTCAGTTTGTAGGACACATCAACCAGGGACCTGACATAAATGAGAAAATTAATCTGCCATTTCAATTACACTGTGTGTGTGTGTGTGTGTGTGTGTGTGTGTGTGTGGTATAGTGCCAGGAAGGGAGAAAGGGTCCTACTCTCCACCAGGGGGCAGCACTGGCCAAACTCACCGGTAAAACAGCAGCTATGTGTCATTGTAATCACTACGGTTGCTGCTCATTACATTACATTATTGGCATTTGGCAGACACTCTTATCCAGAGCGACTTACAGTAAAGTGTAAGGTGCATAGCTGTAACCAGGGACAAGTGCGCTGAAGGACCCAAGAGGGAAGTACAGTCTAAAGTGGGAAGAGAACAACAAAGATAAGGACTAGGGCCTATTTGATAAATCTAACAATGGATTATATCTAAAACTATTTCAGCACAACGCAATAGAATGCACTCTTACATCGGAACAATAAACAGCTTATATAGCCAAACAAAACTAGCAAAAATATCATCCTAGCGATTACATTTTATTACACAAGTTATTACACAAGTAATGACACATTAAGGGATTTGAAAAACAACAACTACCAATCAGTTAAAGATTACAGGGAGGTAGGGGCGATATTAGCTCAGGTGGTAAGAGCAGTCGCCTGGCAATCGGAGGGTTGCCGGTTTGATCCCGCCCTGGGTGGGAACACCTATCCCCCAAATGCTCCTGACGAGCAGGTTGGTGCCTAGCATGGCAATTCAGTGGGTGTGTGAGTGTGTGTATGAATGGGTGAATGAGAAGCATCAATTGAACAGCGCTTTGGATAAAGGCGCTATATAAATGCAGACATTTACCATTTTACCATTTAGGGGTGGGCAGAGGTGCATCTTGAAGAGGTGTGTCTTTGGGCTGAAACCTGTTTATTTAACAAGAGTTGGGTGTCATCAGCATCGAAGAAGAGGGCCAAGGGATCTAGTGTAAAAGGAGAAAAGAAATGGGACTGAATCATTACCCATGAATCATTAGGCCTTACTCGCTGGCTTATAGGGGGCGTCTCTCCCTAGCTGTCTGGGTTTTTGGGTTTTTGTTTGGACCTTCTGCCCTGCCCTTTTCAGTTGCAGGATGTAATAAAAAGGAAGGAAGGAAGTATATTTTTATATTACTGTTATCTGAGTTTGGCCTCCAGAATTGTTTCCACCTTCAAAAAATAGTCTTTAGCTTCTTGCGTTGCCTGCACAGACCCATGATTTCAGGCTGGGTTCTTTGAGGTCACGGTACGCGAGAGAAGTGCTCTTGCTCTTTCCGTATGCACGGCTGGGCGCTGGATAGCAGAACCTGCCCCAGAGAGCTCTGGCCTTCGGTTCTCTCCGCTCCCTGGAAGCAGTCCCGGGGTTTCAGCTTATTGATTTATCGCTCTGGTACAACCGCCCTACGTCCGCAGGAAAACGATAAACACGAGAAAACGTGACCGCGATCCCCGCACCGGCCTCGCGGTGAACCCGCCCCCTCGCAGGCTGGCAGCTAGCGTCAGGCTCCTAAGCGTCTGATAAACGGCTGCGATGCCGATTCGTGCCGGCCTCACAGAGAAGCGGGCCCTCGTAGGCTAGCGGCTAGCGGCTAGCGTCCGCCGCGGCTGGCGTCGGCCTCCTCGGCGTCTGATAAACGGCCGAGCGGACGCGGACGGTTTGAAGCGTGGCCTCGCAGCGCAGCCTGTGAAATGCAGAGCGGAGGATGAAAAGGGCCCCGCAGATCTCCAGACGCACGGCTGTCACGCCGGATCCAAGATACGCCTCTCTGCTCAGCGCGGCATCTGTTCGCCCCGAGGTACCAAACTGTTGCTCTGAATCCGCAAGAAATCCGGCTTCAATTGCACAGTAAAATATGTCCTCAGACAAAAATGCAACTGCTCCTCTGCGTGCGCACAGAAGTCTTAAAATTGACATTACTCTGAAAAGTGTTGCAAATGTGAGCTTATTCCCAAACCTGGTGGAAATAAACACAGCCAGGAATATTAATTCTGCGACCCAGATCAGGGGTTTTCTGCCGGTTCTGATCCAGAGCCCCCCCCCCCCCCTGCCCAGGCTCAAAAGCATCCGGGAGACCTTCATCATAAGTGAAAAGGGGTTAGATTTAAAAGAACGGTTTTATAAATATCACATAACGCGGGAGAATTTGCTATCGCAGACCCCCTGCGGTGCCTTCGCTGAAAACCCAGGACCTAGATGACATTTGGATGGCACTTCTTCAAAAGTTAAAATTTAGTATGAATATTAATTGAAACAGTTAGTGATTAATTAATAATACCAGTTCTGCTGCATTAACTAGTAATGAAGTGCACAGTGCTGATCTTTCACAATTATTTCATATTTCTAATCACATTATGCTCACAATTCTTTTTTTATGTGTGTATTCTGTGTGCATTTCTTTCTTGAATCAAGACTCCCTTTGAACTCACAACCTTTTAAACTCACAACATAATGCCAGTGGATGACAACTGAAGACATTTTTAAACAAGCAGCCAGATCATCCTATTACAATGTGACATTTGTCTTTATTTTATTTATAAGCCATGTACCATCAAATATTTCACCCAACGCTCCACAGAAAGCATAATAGGATAAGCTTATATCTAGCTCACACTGGAGCTTCAGTGCATCTTATTAGTTGGTGAGACCATCCATTTCCTAATCCTATAGCCTTTCCAGTTCAGGGTTTATAAAAAAACAACAACAATGCTATGTATATAATATTGATTTATAGACTCAGCTATAAAAATTCAATTTATATTTCCGGGAATGTAATTTTCTCATTCGTACATTGTGTATGTGCTTGTGTGCTTGGGCACCTCTGGTTTAAATGTCTGTTATAACGAAGCGATGCACGTCACAGAAAGCCTGAACTCTAAATGGTACAGAGTTAAACATGAGACCTCTCTGCACATTCTAAAGCAATATAGATTTTTTTTTTTTTTTCATGTATTACTGTTTATGAATGTTAAAAAAAAGAAAAAAGGCCCTTTGGATTCTATTATTCTTTGTTACTTTATAAAAAATTGATTACTAAGGCCCAGACCCAGGTGATTTACTCATTAGGGCTTCACTGCTTCAGGTGAGTATAATTCCAGCGCTGAACTTTTTTATTCTGAGTAACTCCATGCCTTCTAAAGTATCCAACTGCAGTGGCAACCTTGCCAACTCTTAAGCATGTAGGTGGATCCATTATGCTTTGGGGTTGTGTGGCACCTGGGGCCACAGGAAGTGTGAGTGGAAGGAAGAACTAATGGAGGTCAGTCAGGGGTATTGGGTATTCCAGCAAGACAATGATCCAATGCGGACTTTAAAATCAACCGTACCTCCAGGAAAAAAGGTTTTGGAATGGCCACCACAGTGAATATTATTGAAACTCTGTGGAGAGATCTCAAACACACCGTACATGCAAGGAGGCCAAAGAATATTTCTGAGCTAGAGGTGTTCTGCCAGGAAGAATGGGGAAAAATTCCAAAAGCGAGAATTGAAAGACTCTTAGCTGGCTACAGGAAGCGTTTACAAGCTGTTATAGTTGCCTGAGGAGTTACAAAGTACGAACTGACAGGGCTCCCAAACTTTTGCACAGGGCCTTTTTCCTTATTTTTAAATTATTTTGAAACTGTAAAAAAAAAAAAAAAAAAAAAAAGTAAACACATTTTGCTTTAAAATTGGAAGAGATCTGTCGTGTTTAACTTTGTACCATTTAGAGGTCAGCTGCCAGTGCAGCTGAGTTTAATCCAGCATGGATGCTCTGGTTCAAGACTCCATCTGTCACTGCATGAGAATCCAACTCTCCGAGAGCTGGGGACTCTGAGCTGTCGAGTCCTGCCGGTTCTGGTATAACGGTGCGAACGCAGCTCTGCAGCCCAAGCATCATCCACTGCATAGTCCCCCCCTAGTGCTGCCCCATCACCTGCCACTTTCTGATCTATAGCAACAAGCATAAATGCCATGTCGGCAAAAACCTTTCCCCCAGCATGCATTATCTAGGCACAGAGCCGCCTCACCAACCCACATCCTTCGCCGACGAACTGAAAACAGAAAACACCTCGTTCATTTGATTGCTGTTGGAAGCCTGGCAACGTACTTTCAGAAAGAGTTCAGAGATTCACTTTGGGGCGAGGAGAGGGGGTGTCTGTTTTCAGTCAGAGGGAGGTTTTTTTTTTCTGGCTATAAAACTAACCAAAACAAAATGTCACGCTGTAAATCCGAGGCACTTAAAAATACGATTGGTTTTACTCTGAAGTCATCGTCTCGCGGTTCCAAATGTAGGTATTTGTGTAATCATCGTTCGGGAGGCTTGTTTTCCTGCTTTCGTATCCGTGTTCATCTGCCTGTTTCGTGGCAGCACTCCCGGTCCGACGGGCTCCTCAGGTGGGGAGACAGTTGGTCTCTTTGGAGGCAGAGCTGACCGGCGCTGGCCGGCGAGCTCCACACGCAGGGAGCAGAGATAAGTAATGGGCCTGAAACCTCACCCTGACAGCAGTCCAACTTCACAAGAGAAGGGGAACTGTAGCACAGCCAAAAAGAAGCTCCTGAACACACTGGCAATCCTGTTATGTGGCGGATTAAATAAGAACAATGCAATCCAACTGAAATCTCTCAGGAAAATGGAGTATCTCTCCCAGCAGAATGTGACTAAATACATAAATATGGCCATTGAAAGACTGAAGCCTGGCCCCTCCTATCAGAAGGATTAATCATTAATTAATGCCTCGTTAATTCTTCCAGCCTCTGTACAACTCTGACCCCTACACATCTATAGGACATGATGAGGGGCTGTGTGTGTGTGTGTGTGTGTGTGTGTGTGTGTGCGTGTGCCTGTCTGTGTGTGTGTGTGTGTGTGTGTAGGTGTGTGTGTGTGTAAGTGCTTGTGCGTTTGTGTGTGTGTGTGTGCCTGTGTGTGTGTGCTTGTGTGTGTGTGTGTGTGTGTGTGTGTAAGTGCTTGTGCGTTTGTGTGTGTGCCTGTGTGTGTGTGTGTGTGTAGGTGCATGTTTGTGTGTGTGTGTGTAGGTGCATGTGCGTATGTGTGTGTGCATGTGCCTGTGTGTGTGTGTGTGTGTGTGTAGGTGCGTGTGTAAGTGCTTGTGCATTTGTGTGTGCATGTGTGTGTGTAGGTCAGGGGTCTCCAATCTTATCCTAAAAGGGCCGGCGTGGGTGCAGGTTTTTGTTTTAACCCAGCAGTAACACACCTGATTATACTAATGAACTAATCGTGGTCTTTAATCAAGACCTAGATGAGTAGAATCAGCTGTCTTAGTCCTGTGCTAAAACAACAACCTGCACACACACCGGCCCTTTCTGGATAAGATTGGAGAACCCTGGTGTAGGTGCATGTGCGTTTGTGTGTGTGCCTGTGCGCTTGTGTAGTTGTGTGTGTGTGTGTAGGTGCGTCTGCGTTTGTGTGCGTGCGTGTGCCTGTGTGTGTGCGCGTGTGTGTGCGTGTGCCAGTGCGTGTGTGTGTGCGTGTGTAGGTGTGTGTGCGTTTGTGTGTTTGCGTGCATGTGATTACAGACACATTATTAGTTGGTTTAGACCACTGAGGTCATGATGTACCCCAGCAGTAATGACCAGGCAGCACTACAGTAACCTGCAGACTGCCAGACCCCATTCAACCTGCCCTGAGACCAGGAGGTGTGACAGTGAATGCATTACGTTCATATCGCTGCCTCCACACCATTCCTGTGCGCTCGCACACACATTTACTGTGGGTTTACGAACTGATACAGTTTCAACACTTTATATTTCAATGCGTTCGCCTGCCTCTATCCGCTCACAATCCCAAAGCAGCCTTAAAAAGAGACGGCGGCAGAATCCAGAGTTCCTGGCATTGTAGCGGCGTCTCATAAAACGAATGTTCAACGGACTCACAGACTCATCCAGATGTGCAGTGATCGTCACGGCCTGTTAAGCCAATGGGCAACACGGGCTGCAGTCCAGGGCTAACCGTTTCTCCATCGATCACAGGCTTGCATCTCACAGTAATTACAGTACAACAAATAGTGTCCATGTCGTAGATAATACATATAAAACTACGTTCAATAAAATGAACAAAACCTTATGCAAAGTGTAGGCTTATTTGCGTGCCCTGGTGTAACAGGCCGGTGTTATACTGGTGTACCAGGCTGCTGGACTTTACTGATATTACCGACGAATTTGCGAGGGTGAAAACAAGGGAAAATATCTCACATGGAAAGTCCAGTGGTTTGAGAGAAGTGCCGACTTCTACATGATGTTAATTTTAATACATTGCTACACTTTCATACACATACGGTAATTTGAATAAGCAATAACTGTGTGCTGACTGATACAGTACTCCTGTGATATGTGGTATAGCAGCCTACAAGGCAGCATCCGACAGGTATATTTTGGCTTTGAAGGAGGCGAATGATTGGGACTGGATTGTGATTGTGAATCTCAGTGTGACTTTGTGAATCTCATGCTCAGAGTCGCTCCAGTGTGTCACCCTCTTGCGTCAGCCCAGGGCCTCCAAGCCCCTTAATGCCTGGTCACTATACCAGCTTCACTCCTCCCACGGTTCAAACTTCAGGCCAATCGGTTTAATGCAGCCTACACTCACCGAAATAAAGGTACAGTGGTAGTACGTTTTTGTTCTTTAAGGAACACATTTCCTGAACGTATACTGAATTGTACAATAATGCTCTTTGGGTACTAATTAGTACCTTTTACAAGCAAAAAAGGAACAAATTAATGATCAAGGGTGTGCAATTGGGTACCAGCCCAGCAACAAGGTTTTGTACCTTTTTATGCACATTGTTTCTGAGAGTAAAACCCAGAACTTCAGAAATGTAGAACATGCACTGAAGTGTAAAGAGCTGTTCCAGGTTTTACTCAGTGCAGTTATCCAGCTAACTCAGTAATCCTGCTCTGTGGGTTTTACTCAGTGCAGTTATCCAGCTAACTCAGTAATCCTGCTCTGTGGGTTTTACTCAGTGCAGTTATCCAGCTAACTCAGTAATCCTACTCTGTGGGTTTTACTCAGTGCAGTTATCCAGCTAACTCAGTAATCCTGCTTTGTGGTCTTTACTCTGTGCAGTTATCCAGCTAACTCAGTAATCCTGCTCTGTGGGTTTTACTCAGTGCAGTTATCCAGCTAACTCAGTAATCCTGCTCTGTGGGTTTTACTCAGCGCAGTTATCCAGCTAACTCAGTAAGCCTGCTCTGTGGGTTTTACTCAGCGCAGTTATCCAGCTAACTCAGTAATCCTGCTCTGTGGGTTTAACTCAGTGCAGTTATCCAGCAAACTCAGTAATCCTGCTCTGTGGGTTTTACTCAGTGCAGTTATCCAGTAAACTCAGTAATCCCCACTGGTCATCAACTCTAGCAGCCAGAAGGAAGTATCCTGTTGCAATGGAATTCAGGAAAAATATTGTTATAATAATATTAAAGTCTCATAATTGCAATCCGAAACATACACCAATACAATTAAAAGAGCACTTTGTTTTGATACATTATTAATTTGATATGCAATCAGTGGAGCATCAGTGTACAGGCAGTATTATGTGACATGATCAACATGTCACTTCGAATTTACTGAAAGAGGAAATTAGTCTATTTAGACAGCTTGTTATTACAGCAACTATATATACGTACACATATATATATATGCTCACCCTTTTGGATGTAATATTCAAATGCTGATGTAAAAGATTAATTAGCAGTTCATTTATTCGGATCAAATGGGTTTATGCAGTGAACACACCAGCCTGCTCTGCATGTGAGATGACCCCCCCCCCCCCCCCCCCACCTCAGAGAAATAAAAGCGTAATTTCTCTACAGAGATCTGAGTTTGGGAAGGAGGGGGGTTACTATGGTGTGTGGGATGGCTCTTGAGTCTACCTGAGCAGCTGAAGGATGAGTTTCCCATCACTCTGAGTAACTGACTTAAAATGTTTCATTACGTGTCTCTAATACCTGTGTCCATGCTAACTGATGAGTAGGTCCTAAGTAACTACAGTGTAAGTACACACTGGTACACACAGTAGTATCTACAGCTGTAATACTTGTGTATTTACTCACATGTAACCACCCACTGAATGGTATGTGTAAGTACAAATGTGTAACATAGCTATTAGAGACGCTTAACATAAATATATTTAGTTTTTCAAGTACATAGTGTTAATTAATCGAAAACACATATGAGTCCATCGTACATAAGAGTTGATTTAACACTGAACATTTTTCTCTGTTGGAAAAAAAAAGTTAGAGCCTGCAAAAAAATAGAATGAAAAAAATGTTGGTGTAAAGTCAAAACACCCCGCTGCACAGCTTGACGGAGCACGAGACGGAGATGCTCCACGTTCATTATCTCAGAATTCATATCCGGGGGGGGAAAAAAGTTATAATTCGTACGAATGTTTCAGAAGACGTTTCAGAGAGGGTCTGTCTATCCCAGGAGGTTAATCTCTGTGAAGACGATCCAGAGTGGAAATGAAAGTGCCTCTGCTGCTGACGAGAACAAGAGTCATCTCCCCTTTGAAAGGAGCGGACTGATTTGAACAGTAAAGAGTCAATGAGCAGAGAAATGGGCTTCAATTTACACAGTGCGGATTCATCCCCCTGGTTACATCAGCCTTCAGGACCCAGTTAAAAGCACTGACCCACCCCCCCCCTCCCCCGTATCATCAAGGTTAGACATACACTTCAAAGATATGCCAAAAATCTCTCTGTATCAACTGCCGAGAGAGGAGTTCGATGGCTTAGGTTTGCCCGTTTCCAAACCCTCTGGACTGGTTCCTCCGGCTTTCACCCGCTCATCCCCACAACGCCCTCCCGATCTGCTAAATCCCAGACTAACACCCGGTTCTGAAAAGATCAAATTAAAGTAGGTTCTACCCAAATATGTCTTGAGATGAGAGGGCATCCGTTTCCAACTGGCTTTTCCGACTTTGTTCTGAGAAGGCTGTTGTGGACTCAGAGGTTTTCCGGCAGAATCCTGTTCAGTCCAGTTCTCCGTGACGTGCGATCGGCAGTTTTTTTCCTCCCTTTGTCAGTTAATATTTGAGCACATTTACATTAACGCCGTGTGTCGGTTAAACGGCTGTGGATTACGGTAAATGCTAATTTTATTGCTTAATTTAATTTAATTTAATTTAATTTAACCCGTCAATGTGATACATTAGATCCTACTGAGCGTCTTTTTCCATATGTCTTCAGAAACGAAAGCTATTAGACGTGATGATGATGATGATGATGATGATGATGATGATGTCGATGATGATGATGACCCTCTTAATAGCATGCCTATGGTGAAATGTAAGGCTTTCAGATGAGTTGGCTTTGTCGTGATCCATAATGAGTGACACTTGGAAACCTGATGATGACGTTCAATGTGATTCCACTCGACCGCGGTTCAATTCCTGTCTAAAAAAGACCGTTAAAAACACCCGGAGATTGGGTGTCTTGGTGGCGCAGCCTGTAGAGCATTGACCGCATGCTCATTGCGAGCCGCGACGTCGGCGGTTCGAATCCGACCGTCCGACATTTGTCGCATGTCTTCCCCTCTCTCTCGCTCCCATTCTTCCTGTCTCTCTATACTATATACTGTCCAATAAAGCTGAAAAAAAAGGCCTAAAAAATATCTTAAAAAAAAACACCCTGAGATCATCAAGTAAGCAGGAAGGCACAAGAAGAAGAAGAAGAAGAAGAAGAAGAAGAAGACAGAGTCGGAGGACCACGGAGCACCTAAATTAGGACGGGGGGAGCACGTCTGTGCTTGGCGCCCAGTGATGTCATTACGGCCTGCTGGATCGGTGGATCCTCGCCGTTAGCAGACGCTAAACGCGCAGATTTGGCCGGCTCAGAAGGTATCTGTAATGGCAGTCATTATGACTGTGGAACTGTGGGCTTAATGGCGGACTAATGCCTTCACAGTGAAGGAGGGGTGTGAACTTCACTCGCACGCGGATTCTGGCAGTGTAGGCCTGTGAAGATGAGCACGGTGGGGTTGTGGAGAGAGGGGAGGGGGGGTCAATTAGGGGAGTGAGGGGAGGGGGTAGTTTTTGGGGCGCTCAGTTAGGGTGGTAGGGGAGGGGGGCATGTGATGTGACAGAGGCTTTTAATGGCCCTGTTTACATCTGCTGTCCGGCGTGTTTATCTCTCTTCCTGAAAAGCCATTATGGCCGGCGTGGAGGTTGAGGGCCGTCGAGGTCCACTGGACCGCAGGAGCAGGAGGGGGTGCTCGAACGGGGCCCCGCGTCTGAGCCGTGCCTCACAAGGGTCATTCAGAGGCCCCCCGGCCCGCGGCGCCAGGCCCCTCACCCCGGCCGAGCCAATAACGCCGCGACCGACAGCCTGGCTGAGAGACCTCACTCATTCAGCAGCACCTCTCCCCGTCCCTCCCTACCTCCCTGTGAACCTTAATTGTTGTCTCTGTGACTTGCTTTGTGTATCGGTATTTTTAGTTGGCTAGGTAAGCAGTGTTCGGATAGTTTTGCTCTGTTTGTTTGTTTGTTCATAAAAATAAAAAAAATGGCCCTTGTCCTTATCCTTGTTGTGCAGGTAGCAGTTGAAATTGTACTTCCCTCTAGGGTCTTTCAGTGAACTTATCCCTGGTTATGGGTATGCACTTTGTTGTACGTCGCTCTGGATAAGAGCGTCTGCCAAATGCCAATAATGTAATGTAATGTAATGTAATTCACACTCAGTGAGCACTTTTTTAGGAACTCATTAGACTTATTGGTCTTCTGCTGCTGTAGCCTGTCCACTAAAGAGGTTTGACGCGTTTTTTGTTCAGAGATGCTCTTCTGCATTCTCCTCTGACCTCTCTCTTTAACAAGACGTTTTTTGCCCACAGAACTGCTGCTCACTGGATGTTTTTTTTCTTTTTTTCACCCACCATTCTCTGCAATACTCAAACCACCCTGTCTGGCACCAATAATTATTCCATGGTCAAAGACCACATTTCTTTCCCATTCTACCATTTGGTCTGAAAAACAGCTGAACCTCTTGACCAGGTCTGCATGCTTATATGCATTTAGTTACATACAAAAAATATATATTTCAATGTTCTCTTTCACATTCAAACATGGCAATTAATTTACATATTCAAACATGACTCTATTGGATGAATGTAAATGTAACAGCCCCATTGCAAACATTCACATCTGCCCAGGACCAGAGAGGAATTGCACAGGACCAACACATCTGCCCAAGACCTATTTGCAATCGGCTACGTGATGCGTCAATTTGTTTCTTGTTGTGACTTTAAACCATATTATAATCGGAACTGGGAACCGATAAGAACAGGATCAATAAAATTCAAACCCTAGTCATAGACCACATCATCAGACTTAAATGTCACAGACTAAAATAATGTGTCAAATGAACTTACAGATGCGTCTGGAACTCTCTTTTAGCCCATTATAATTAAGTATAAGTACGCCTTAACCTTTAAAATGACTATAAATAATACATTTCTTATACCACACATTACGTAACATTACTTGTATTTACTTAACAGGCTTTCCATATAAACTGACCTTGCAGGTCCTGCAGGATATGAGCAACAGGTGTGCATACATACAGCATATATCAATCAGCCTCATGAGAGCACTAAATATAAGTTAACTTGCTCCAACCTAGGCCAGAATACAAATCACAGATTCACGCAGCTAAAATGAATATAAAAAGCACACAGCATGTTTTACAGTAAGGAGCTGGGATTAGAAAGGGAGCCAGAATGCAGTCAGAAGCAGTCATACTGCTCCAGAACATCGCCAACGGATGTCCTGTTTCGATCACACAGGCGGGGAGATGGGGCCAGGGTGTGCTGTTTCACAGCTGACTGGAAGTGCTCTATTCAATTCAGTTCAAATACAGGATACCAGCATTTACAGTATAAGTAATTCATTCTGTTACTCTAAAACACATGTGAAGATGGAGTGCACTACTGTATGTTTAAATAAAGCCAAGCCCTCAACAGTGCAGGCCTGGGCAGGAACCTCAATAAAAATAACTTTCTCTGAGGCTAAGTCCACTCTATAACCGGAACCTATATACGTAAGTGTATACTGTATGACAACATGTGTGTACACTTTCACATTTTTGATGTCATGAGCTATCTCATACAAGGCCGCTGTGTGGTGTTTATAATGCAATGCTCTCTGTAGTGATGTTGCTTGCCCCTTTGTGTTTATGTTCTTGTTTGGTACAGAAAGAAACCCTTTGTGACAAATGACTAAATAGTAGGGGAAGAACAACACATGCTCTAGCCTCATTGGCTTATATGAGATGATTTGTGATCAGCTTTGCTCGATTCAAAACTCAAAAGGACAATGCTGGATTAATAATTACAAATTCAGGTTTACAAAATGGGCATCATCCACAGAGCATCAGGACTTCTAAATGAACAGCCTTTGTCTTTGAACAGTTCAAAATCAACATCTGTCTGAATGAACAGTCCATGTCTAAAGGAACAGCCTCTGTCTAAATGAACAGTCTATGTCTAAATGAGCAGCCTCTGTCTAAATGAATAGTCTCTGCCTAAATAATCAGTCTCTGTCTACATAATAGTCTCTGTCGAAATGAAGAGTCTCTTTTTAAATGCACAGTCTCTCTCTCTCTAAATGAACAGCCTCTGCTTAAATGAACAGTCTCTGACTAAATGAAGTCTGCCTAAATGAACAGTCTATTTAAATGAACAGTCTCTGACTAAATGAAGTCTGTCTAAATGAAGTCTGCCTAAATGAACAGTCTGTTTAAATGGACAGTCTCTGTTTAAATGGACAGTCTCTATTTAAATGAAGTCTGTCTAAATGAACAGTCTGTTTAAATGGACAGTCTCTGTTTAAATGGACAGTCTCTATTTAAATGAAGTCTGTCTAAATGAACAGTCTGTTTAAATGGACAGTCTGTCTCCAAATGAAAGTATCTTCTTTAAATGAGTGTAAACACCAGTCTCGCTGCCTCTGCCCGATTTCACAGCCAGAAGAAGAAGCTCGTCAGAATGCAGCCGGTTTAACAGTCCCTATCTGCTAAATTAATCCTGTAATGGAAACTCTCTTTCCACGGCCCGGACAATCCCGGCGGGGTGCTCGTCTCGCCCAGATCGATGGCCGTGTGGAGACGGGGCTATTAGATGACAGCCATCTTATTCAGACACACACCTGTGGTCCCAGGACGCCCGTTCAGAGAACGGTCGCTCTGCGGTCCCAGTGCACTGTCACTGTGTGGAACACGGTCGCTCTGCCGTCCCAGCGCACTGTCACTGTGTGGAACACGGTCGCTCTGCCGTCCCAGTGCACTGTCACTGTGTGGAACACGGTCGCTCTGCCATCCCAGTGCACTGTCACTGTGTGGAACACGGTCGCTCTGCCATCCCAGTGCACTGTCACTGCGTGGAACACAGTCGCTCTGCCATCCCAGTGCACTGTCACTGTGTGGAACACGGTCGCTCTGCCGTCCCAGTGCACTGTCACTGTGTGGAACACGGTCGCTCTGCCATCCCAGTGCACTGTCACTGCGTGGAACACGGTCGCTCTGCGGTCCCAGTGCACTGTCACTGTGTGGAACACGGTCGCTCTGCCGTCCCAGCGCACTGTCACTGTGTGGAACACGGTCGCTCTGCCGTCCCAGCGCACTGTCACTGTGTGGAACACGGTCGCTCTGCCGTCCCAGTGCACTGTCACTGCGTGGAACACGGTCGCTCTGCCATCCCAGTGCACTGTCACTGTGTGGAACACGGTCGCTCTGCCATCCCAGTGCACTGTCACTGTGTGGAACACGGTCGCTCTGCCATCCCAGTGCACTGTCACTGTGTGGAACACGGTCGCTCTGCCATCCCAGTGCACTGTCACTGTGTGGAACACGGTCGCTCTGCCATCCCAGTGCACTGTCACTGTGTGGAACACGGTCGCTCTGGGGTCCCAGTGCACTGTCACTGCGTGGAACACGGTCGCTCTGGGGTCCCAGTGCACTGTCACTGCGTGGAACACGGTCGCTCTGCCGTCCCAGTGTCACACTGTCACTGTGTGGAACACGGTCGCTCTGGGGTCCCAGTGCACTGTCACTGCGTGGAACACGGTCGCTCTGCCGTCCCAGCGCACTGTCACTGTGTGGAACACGGTCGCTCTGCCGTCCCAGTGCACTGACACTGTGTGGAACACGGTCGCTCTGCCGTCCCAGTGCACTGTCACTGTGTGGAACACGGTCGCTCTGCCATCCCAGTGCACTGTCACTGCGTGGAACACGGTCGCTCTGCCGTCCCAGCGCACTGTCACTGTGTGGAACACGGTCGCTCTGCCGTCCCAGTGCACTGTCACTGTGTGGAACACGGTCGCTCTGCCGTCCCAGTGCACTGACACTGTGTGGAACACGGTCTCTCGTGCTGTGGTCCCAGTACGGCGTGTATGCTTTGCCCGTTTGGAGCGTGGTCCGAGAGCACTTTTGACCGCTTGGAGTGCGGTTGTTCTGTGCTCCCGGTATGGTTTAACTGGACCGCCACTGACTCTCTCCCCTGCTGTGAGGGGAAAGCCGCAGATGGGCCTGTACACTACAGGCCAGGGTCTAGGGTCCTTCTAGGGTCTTTCAGCACACTTACATCCCTGGTGATGGGTATGCACTTTGCTGTACATCACTCTGGATAAGTCATCATTTGTCTGCCAAATAATGTAATGTAATGTAATGTAATGTAATGTAATTTACGCAATTTAAATTGTACCTTATCGGCCATTTTTGATTGTTTGTGATATGACCATCATATACACCGTTTTGTACGTCGCTTTGGATGAATAAAATAACTAAATAAAATGTAATGTAATGCAATGTCCTCACAGGAAGTGGCGGACTCACACAGCTCTGGCTATGGAGCACACGATGGTGATCTGTAGTGATCGAGTGAGTGACTAAATAAATAAATAAATAACTAGTTAGTGACACACTTTCAAAACCCTGCCTCGAGCATCAATCAACATCAACGCTGGTTTTGATTGGCAGCCATTAAGAGGGAAATGCACAATCCTGAACGATGACTCAGCACCCAGCTTCTGTCCTCCAGCTCTTTAACTTCATGACTGTGTCTTGGTCTTTAACGGCGGAAAACAAAATGTTGCTCTTTTTGAAAAGCTTCTTTTCTTTCGGCACATTTCTGCATCTGCATGGCGATGGTAATAATTTCAAAAGCTCTTTTTAAGTCTTGTGATTATATAAAAACCAATCATCAGATAATATTCAGCCAGAAAGTAAAATTGAAAATGCTTTTGTCATACTGTGAGAAACAATAAGATAGATTCTAGGCACGGGCCACACAGAGGGTCGTCTCAGGGCGCCCGTATGGGAGGAGAGCATTGGGGAAAATTGGGGAAAAGCTGGGGAAAATGGAAGATGCTGCATTAATTACAGTCTGTGAAATCCGCCACCTGGCTCTCAGTCTCTACCCCCCACCCCCCCTCTCTGCATTGGCTACCACACTCCCCCGATCCACACTCTCACCTAGGGCAGCACAGAGGCCAGAGTCAGCCATGATAGTGTTGCTAATATTAATATAATAAATAATAATATTATTATGAAAAAATGTTGTTGGTAAAACTTGTACACATACTAAGTTTTAGATCAACTTCAGCATTCGATGTAATGGGGGTTGTCATGCAATTCTGTTTCTTCCGTATTATTGCACAAGAATTTTGAGATGGGCGTTCAGGCCCCTCCAGGCAGTTGGGATATGATTTAAATTTACCCTGGGGATTTCAGAGAAGAGGATACACTCACATACACACAACGCAGCCAAGTACACACATACACACACACACACACACGTGTGTGCACATACACAATCACACACGCACACACACACACAAACACACACACACAGAAAGACAGATACACGGAGACACACACATGCACACACGCACACGCAGACGCACACACACAAAAAAAAGCTTTAATGATAGTCATCAATCATGGAGGGACAACGAGGGAGTTTCACTGGACCCAGAAAAGTCAGACTTTCCTTCAGTGCTCACATTCCTGAGGGGCCCTGAAGCTGAAAACGGGCTCTATATACAGTATGTAATGAGAAAATAATGAACAGAGGAGACCAATGCAAACGCACAGCACAAGAGGAAGAGTCGCTGCCATGCATGACACGTGACGCATGCGCTAATTTCTCCCCCCAGTGCATATTCACCCATCAGCTCACCCGCAGGACATAATCATAAAGTACAGTATATGACACACTTCTCTTACGGGAAGCAACATTAAGGACCTTTAATAACAGAGACCTAAACCCCAAGCATTCCAAATCTTTCAGTTACGATGACGTTACTGACAGTTGAAAGAGTTTGAAATGGTAAATGGTTGGCATTTATATAGCGCCTTTATCCAAAGCACTGTACAATTGATGCTTCTCATTCACCCATTCATACACACACTCACACACCAACGGTGATTGGCTGCCATGCAAGGCACTGACCAGCTCGTCAGGAGCATTTGGGGGTTAGGTGTCTTGCTCAGGGTACACTTCAACACAGCCCGGGCGGGGGATCGAACCGGCAACCCTCCGACAGCCAGACAACTGCTCTTACTGCCTGAGCCATGTCGCCCCTGAGGTCAGTATTTGCTGATATTCTTTATTGATGCTGATTGATATCTATTATTTATATGATTATTTATATAAGTGCTCTAATGCAGAGAGGCCCAGTGGTACGTCAAGGCAAGTTTATCCGTACAGCACATTTCATATACAATGTAATTCAAAGTGCTTTACATGAGATATTAGCATAAAAGAAGAGGAAAAACTCATAAAAGCAGAAGCAAAAATGAAAAAAGAAACGGACAAAATGTACAGATATATATTTGGATGTAATTAAAATCTATGTCAATCACATATGCTTTTAGCATAGGTTAAAAAAGTGATAATTGATTTAGTGGAAGTTTGTTTCAGATACTGCACATGCTGCTTCGGAGGTGAATGCAGTTTCACCTTGTTTTCTTTTAACTTTAACAATAAGCAGACCTGTGTTGGATTACCTGAGAGGGCGTGACGACAACCAATCGGAAGAGAGGTTATAGCACAAAGAAAAGTGCTATTGTATGAAGCGAGGCGACAACAGACATACTGTATGTGGCAGTGCAGTGTGCGGGCTGTGGAACTGGGCTAGTTATCAAGAGGTTGCAAGTTTGTATCCTAGGTAACACACTGTTATTGCGCCCCTGAGTAAGGCACCCAACCCAAACTGCTTCAGTATATATCTTGTCAAAAACACAAAGCCACTGCGTATAAGAGTATCGGCTAAAGATGCCAGTTTGGAATGTGATGTAAATGTTGTTATGCATAAGCAACCTACTGAATAAAATTAATAAAAGTCAATGGAAAAAGTTAGAAAGCATGAATTTGAAAAGGGCAGAAGGAGTGTGGAGTTGGCGGATGCGTTGGGCCTTGGCTGACGGCACGGGGACCCAGAGATGGCTTTTCAGCCCGTATAAAAGGACGAGCAGATGTAAAAGCTGATAGGGGGAGAGTGTATCCACATGTGAAATTGTGACTTGGTTTAATAGTCTCATCACAGTCAGAAGTACAGCACGAGGCCGTTCTGCCAGATGGAAATTTATTCTACTGCAGGAGTTTTTAAAACAAAGATTTGGGATATAAATTTTACAGACAACCCTTCAGGCGATGTCTTTAAGCTGCTAAACCAGTTTCCCCGACCGGGATAAAATGCCATTTACCTCATGCACTGTAGCTTCTGCCAATCCCTCCTCCGTATATCCACCTTCAGCCGTTTCATTTGTCCGATTCTCCCTTTTTCATCGCTGTTCAATGAGGTGGGGGGTCAACAGGCCTATCGGTCCACCAGGGGTACTCCCTTACCCTGACTTCTGCCCAAAAATCTGATCAATCATTACATTACCAAGACTAAGCAGGCACACTGACCCCAGATCTGCACAATGTTTTACATTGTACCTATTTTTTTATTTGAATATTTGAATTTAAACACACCAGGCGTGAAAACCAAGTTTGGTCGGTCCTATTTTAATTCTTTGCCCCTTTTATCTGGAATTCTTTTCAAGATGCATAAGCACATAAACTAACATCCCTTGTTCCCGTTAAATCATTTCAACGATTTTTCAACAGATTTTTAAAATTCTGTCTGTATGCAAATACTTTGATTGACAGTATGCTGTTTATTGTTAATTGTAACGTCTGCTTGAACCGTATCAGTATCTATGCCTGCCTGCTATATATGCAGGTCTCACTTGAAAAAGAGATTCCAATCTCAATGTGATCACTTAAAATAAAGGATTAATAATTCACACAGATGGATGTAATACTGAAGCCATTCAGGATAAGAGCCTTGTTTTAGCCACAGCAGCTGTGTCCTACCGTGCCTGGGCATCAAACCTGCAACCTTCTGGGCAAAAGCACTGCTCTCTAAACTTTATACCACATTGCCACTATACTATATTGCTACCACATTGCCATTCCGGCGCAATGCACAGCTCATCTTTTCAAAATGAACAACGAAATACATATTTTCACCCATATCTGTGGTATGACCACTTCTTATGACAAATATGGATCGTGGTTTTTAAGTTTTGATTGTTTCAGGCTTAGCGCGGATTTGTGCACTCTTTGATCAAACCCGGTGTGCTTCAGAGGGAAATGTCATATTAATATTGCACAGGGTGTCCGACTTCAAAGCGCGAGAAGACTCAAATAAATAAAAAGCGGAAATATACAAGAGAGGCGTGTCTCCCCGGGAGTCTGACGCTACAAACTGAGGGTTAATTACCTGTGTCTGAGCTCGTGACGAGACTGTCTGTAATACATGTTTACAAACGCAGGTCTGTGGAACAGGAAAGCGTTTAGATGTTGGTGTTGGCGTGCCATTACAACACCGGCAACCTGAGAACTCTTTCCGCCCAGGCCGGCTGTGTGAGCCCGGGGCCCAGTCCCCAAAAAGAAGCACCGAAGCCAATCCCACACGGAGCGACTCCTGTGGCCCCGCCCCACACCATCCACCCCCCCCAGCCCCGTCCCACTCCAGCTGCTGAATTTACGCCTTTTCTCTTTTCCTCTGTCCTGTCTCTTCTCCGGAGCGCGGGGCTAAGCGCCGAGCCTTCCTGTGACACCTCTGCTCGCACCGCGCCGGGCGTGTTCAGTGATGTACACGAGGGGGCGACATGGCGACATGGCTCAGGCAGTAAGAGCAGTCGTCTGGCAGTCGGAGGGTTGCCGGTTCGATCCCCCGTCCGGGACTGTGTCGAAGTGTCCCTGAGCGAGACACCTAACCCCCAAATGCTCCTGACGAGCTGGTCGGTGCCTTGCATGGCAGGCAATCGCCGTTGGTGTGTGAGTGTGTGAATGAATGGGTGAATGAGAAGCATCAATTGTACAGCGCTTTGGATAAAGGCGTTATATAAATGCTAACCATTTACCATGTAATGGCACATCTCCAGGACGAGTCTCTATCTGTCGAAGGTTCCAGGAGCGCTGAGCAGCGGCAGCCCATGGGGGGGGGGGCCGTGCCAACACTGGAGTCACACCCCACGCCCCCACAGGCTAAACACCCCCCCCCCCAATCTCTCTGTGTGACCTACCACAGCTCTCTACAACTCATCACACTGATCAATACACCGATTACACGCCATGACACTCAGTCATCCCAAACCCGCCTCAGTCAGGGCTAAGAGCCCAACCTAACTGTCCTGGATTTTTGGCCAAAATATTAAATGAATAAATAAATACTATATGTGAGAGAGGAAATGTCTATCATCCACTAGGGGGCGCTGCATGGTGCCTGTGCATCAATATTATTTATGACTCCGTCCAAAGCCTGGATGGAGACACACACACACATACTGTACACATACCTACACACACGCACACACACACACATACTGTACACATACCTACACACACGCACACACACACACACATACTGTACACATACCTACACACAAGCATGCGCACACTTAGATGCCCACACACACACATGCACGCGCGCGCACACACACACACACACACACACACACACACACAAACAGACACACATGCACGTGCGCACGCGCACACACACACACACACACACACACAACTAGTCTTTCACTCATTTTCCCCATTGTTGTCTCCAGTCTTCAATCCCAGCTCCTGCTCAATTGCTTTGACAGACGTCTGCAGAGAGAATAAAAGAATGTTTGATAACTCTGCTTCACTCTTCTCCTATTCTATCCAAACCACACATCTCTCTCTCTCTCCCTCCTCACCCCTCTCTCCCTCCCTCTTCCTCCTCACCCCTCTCTCTCTCTCCCTCCTCACCCTGCCACTCGCTCTCTCTCTCTCTCTCTCTCTCTCTCTCTCTCTCTGTCCTCTCCCCTCTCCCTCAGAACCTGCTTCAAACGGGGCCGTTCCCCTCTCTCAGATCGGCCTGGCCATTATCCAGACAGTAAGATGCCTCTTTCCTCAACCAAGAGCTCATCAGAGTGATAAAATCATCACTTTATTTCAGAATCATCAAGCCACGTTCTCAGCCAATCTTGGGTTTTGCCTCCCGGGAGCGGAGCTCCTAATACAGGGATTAGAATGAATAACACATTTGGCAATAAGCAGCGTCATCTCCACCATTATCTGTCTCAGGGCCGCCATTACGGCTCTCTTCGGTCAGACGGTCCCTCCTTTTAGACGGAGGATGTCACACAGACCCGACTGCATCGGCAAGCGGCCACTCTGCCGCACGGACCGACAAACCGAAGACAACACTGCCTCCGGTGGACACGATCGGAACTGCCACCTCCAGTCACTTCCATGCTTTCCAAACCAAAAGCATGCATTTCCAATGGGATAGAGTGATTGCGACGGACATAATTTTGCGGTTTATTGCCTTTATTGTTTAAAGTTGAAGCCGAAAGATTCCCGGTTTAACGCATCTTCTGAAACATGCATTCAGGGGCATGGCCTAGGACATCACAGTGGCTGATGAATGTTCTGCACTGCATTTCAGCTCTGGAACCTCCAGCACCCATAGCCCCCCCCCCACCCTCCTCCATATCCCCGGCCATTTCATCTTCATGTCTCTAATCACAAAGAAGCCTCTTACTTGTGATTGCTGCGTGTGCTTGATTCTGCATGCCGAATGCATTTCACTACTCTGCCCTTGGGAGCACACAACACTTGCTACTGATTACAATGCAAGCCATTATGCACCTTACTCGACCTTTGATTGGCCAAAATGGGGGTAAGAGCTCGAAAAATAAATCGGTGGCGCTGTCCACCCCTCGCTGGAAATGGGCTGCCGGTCCCCCGTCCCCCCCCGATTGGTTGAATATGATTTCGAAGCCTCTTCTTCTTTGAATCCGGCTCTTTTGAGGTGCGCTGATGGGGCCTCCGCAGTCCCAGGATGCAGTGGTGCTCAGCCTAACGGAACATTCAGCGAGGCACTGGTGGAAGATGCCCTGAATGCGCAGGGAAAGGTGCCAAAAACAATACTACCTCTGAGGATAAGTGTGTGCCAAGAAAGGAGATGTGGTATGTGTGCCTGTGTGTGTGGCAGTGTGTGTGTGTGTGTGTGTGTGCGTGCGTGTGTGTTACTCGCACTGCGGATATCCAGCAGAAGGCTGAAGAGTTTTCTATCTCTGTTCCCTAACCATGAACAACACCTTAATCACACATCGACCGCAGCGCTTTCCCCTGACCTGTTCCCCCTCACCCAGGCCCTTACCCCTGCACCAAGCCTGTACCACTTCATCAAGCCTGCTCCCTTCCTCTGACCTGTACCCTTTCCCCCAGTGTGTACCCTTTCCCCAAAATGCCCCCTAGAGCCTAAAGCCTGGAGAATCACGCACTGGTTCTTTCATTTCCATCACACCATGCAGTGGGTTTCTGCAATGCACAGTCTCCCATCGTAGCTATTTAAATAACCAAAAACCATGCTGCAGAAATCCATGATCCATAAACTAAATCACCCAGAAAATGTGTTTTTACAAAACCCAGGGCTATACTACAAAATAATTCCATGTTTCATTTTTTTTTTTTTTTTTTTTATCTGTTAAAGGAACTGAAAGGGTAAAATTGAAGTTTTTGTTTCGGAAACGAAGAACACTGACACAGACAGAGCGAGTGATTTAAAGATGAAAAGCATTAATTTAGACCTATAACTTCTCAATAAAATGCAAATTAAAAACTATGGTTGGTACAAATTGACTATTTAATTTGAGTTCCAACACAATGAATTCTACAAAGTACAATTCTGACAGACAGCTATTGGAAACCAGCAAGCTAATTTTCAGTGCCGCGTGAATTTGCTCGTTGATTACCCATGGGAAAACGAATTATGAATTCAGTTATCTAACAAAGCTAATAATAGTTTTACAGCTAATAGTAAATAGTAATACTCAATATCCAATTAAAATAAACACATCTATACCTTCACTTTCAATTGAATTCAGCTGCACAATGTCCCATGACTGATTTAAGCCATCAGGAATAGCCTGAGGCAGTAAACAGAGCATTATGAGGAAATTAAAGACAAATTCCAGCCCAAAAATATCGTAATATAATATGTTGGTCCTCAGCGTTAGAATAATTTCTCTGATTTGTAATGTGTCACAGGTAATAGGGAGCTGGGTCTGCTATGCTGGGATTGTTACTTTAACAGTAAACAGCATCATTAAACTGCAGATTCACATTCAAAAGATCCTCCATTCACTTTCCTGAGACGGATTTGGTTTTTTGGGTTATTAATGACATTATTCTGTGGGTCAGAGTCGATACAAAATTGTCATTTTTCAAATGGAAATTTCTCTTTAACTAAATGAAATATGCTACTTTGGAGAAAAAAGGTATCTATATCTAATAGGAGTCAACGGACTTGGTCGGAAAGTGCGACCAACCATGTTGAACAGAACATCCACGCGGGTGTGAAATAGTGATGAAAATATCTTGCCGTCAAAGTCATCATGTTAAAAACGGCACTAGGAACACAATGCAGCGGCTCTAAAAGCCGCCTCTCCCGACATCACGCGCAGCCTGACCTGCAGCGCGGTAATCTGCGGAAGAACACAGCCGAAATTACAGTGCAGAACGGGGTAAAAATCCATCGCCTCTCATCTCTGCGGCGACGGAATGGGCTGCTCTGGAGCGCAAGCCTGTCGCCGTGGAGATAAGGGTGCGGGAGCGAGAGAGAGGTGGCGTGCGTCGGAGCGCCGTGGACGGAGTGAGAGCCTCTCCGCTCTCCTTCCTGCCTCCCGCCGGTGTCCGCTGACCTTTCCCATTAATCCCCCCCGCTGAACTCGTCAGGGGAAGGGCCGGTGAGGGCCCCCTCTGCTGACCTGCGAGAGATAGGAATCTCAACGGCCATGTTCACTTCACGCCTACATGTATGAGGGCTTGAGCAATTTATACCTTTCAGTGTGTGTGTGTGTGTGTGTGTGTGTGTGCACTGTGTGTGTTTGTATGTGCACACATGTGCATGTGTGCAGGTGTATGTATATTGTATGTGTGTGTGTGTGTGTGTGTGTGTATCGGTGTGCCTATATGGGTGAGTGCATGTGTTTGTGTGTATGTGTGTGCGTGTGTGTGTGTGCACTGTGTGTGTTTGTATGTGCACACATGTGCATGTGTGCAGGTGTATGTGTATTGTATGTGTGTGTGTGTGTCTACGCGTGCGAGTGTGTGTGTGTGTGTGTGCACTGTGTGTGTTTGTATGTGCACACGTGCATGTGTGCAGGTGTATGTGTATTGTATGTGTGTGTGTGTGTCTACGCGTGCGAGTGTGTGCGTGTGTGTGTGTGTCGGTGTGCCTATATGGGTGAGTGCATGTGTTTGTGTGTGTGTGTGTTGGTGTGCCTACGTGGGTGAGTGTGTGTGTGTGTGCGTGCGTGCGTGTGTGTGTGTGTGTGTGTGTGTGTGTGTGTGTCTTGGTGTGCCTACGCATGCGAGGGCAAGTGTGTGCAGCACTGAGCAGAGGGCCAGTGTTATTACAGTCTCAGCAGACTCCAAAGCTGCTGGCCAGATTGTTCTGTTGTGAGATTTGGGGACAGAAGACATTAAAAACAGAAACATGACAAGACAGGGAGCAGGAGAAGGTCCATATGAGCATGCAGGGGCCTGGCTGCGGCTGTTCTGACACACACACACACACACACACACACAGATCACAGGGAGAAACAGCCTGAGCTGTTAGCTAGCCCAAAATCACACTGCATTATACAGACCTGGATACTGCTACAGGGACTGAGATGGGTGTCAAATGATGTACCTACCCCTGTGTCTCATCCGTCTCTATCTCTCTCTCTCTCTCTCTCTATCTCTCTCTCATTCCCTCCATTTCTTACTGTCAATCTCTTTCTCTGTCTCTCTCTATCTGTCTGTGTCTCTCTATCTACCTCTCTGCCTATCTCTCAGTAAGACTGTCTCTCTCTCTCCCTCTCCTCCCTCTCTCTCTCTCTCTCTCCCTCTCTCCCCCTCCATCCCTCCATCCCTCCCTCTCTTCGTCTGTCAGTGTGGATGAGCAGATGCCGGGGTGCTGCAGAAGCCAGGATGATGGAGGGCGGTTGTGCTGAGCAGAGCCAGCTGGGGGAGGACTGAGGGAGTCCATCATGGCAGGCGCCCCTGAACCCCCCCACCGAATCTGCCTCTGCCTGCTCTCTCCTTCCAGCCCGGCCCAGCGCTTCAGCGCCTAGCTGCTCTCCAGCACGCCAGCCCCGACCACCCCGTCATCCCGCAGACAGAAACAACCGAAAAGGTCAAAACGGGCCAATTACCAGCTCAATGCATCGGCTTTGGGGAGGGGTGGCTGTTTGAAGGCTTCGGGTTTTGGGCTGAAAACCATTAATTCACCCCTTCCCCCCCACCACCGTCCGCCAATGCAAAGTGACCCCAGTCAGACTTCAGAGTTCAGAGCAGACCGACTGCTTCAAACAGCGGCCGGGCGAGCCAGGCCACACATCACAGAGGCTTTTTCTGCCCCTTTCAGCGAAACTCATTACGCCTGTTCAGCCCAAACTGCCTTCTGCCTTCCGGATCTTTCCATTTCTAAATTTCAGCGGTTTCCCCCACATGATAATTGTTCCGTGTCATTGATACCGGCTCTGGAACAGGTACTCGGCGCATTACACTCTATTTGCTTTGTTTGCGGCCGAGAGAAACGAAAAGAAGAAATAAGTTTTTTAGACAATCGTATTTCCATAATTCCCCAAACTAGAACGACAATAACATTACGCACTGAAAAACACTGACAGCAAAAGCGCATTTTCTGAGCCGCCTTTGAAAGAAAAAGCATATTTTCCCCACTCATCGCCCAAAAATCACCCCACCCCATCAAAAAACAGTATGATTTATTTTTCTTCTAAAGAAATGTCCAGGAGAAGTGGGCTGGGATGTGATCTCGCCTCTTATTCCCAGTTCAATATGGGATGCAATTGCGATGTCTGGCGTTCCCCCCACAAACGGCCACATGTGGCGTGCATTTCACTCAGCTCCTGCTCCTGCTCCTGCTCGCCCCCCTCCCCCGGGCCTGGGGGGCAGCGGCGGGGCGGGGGGGCGGGGGGTGGGGCACGGGGAGGGGCAGGGAGGTGCAGCTGGACACTCAGCTGTGTCTGCGTTTGACAACATCGCCAAATACAATCGGACAACGGGGCGACAGGTGAGAGCCAATCGAAACGGCCCAGGTTTTTTGCTCAGATGCCTTTGCGGCATCAGGTGAGGGGCGGCGGGGGGCGGGTGGGTGTGGGGGGGCGATGGGGGGGGGGGGGGGGCGGATGGTTGGCAGACACGCAGCCACAGCGCCCCTCACTGCACGCACGCACGCACGCACACATCACACACATAACACACACATCACCCTCAGGGCATGCCGCCAGTGGCTGATATCACCTTCCACAGTGGACGTTCAGGGTCTCAACATGGACACGTATACACACACAGACACAGACACACACACACATGCACACACAGATGCACACATGCATTTACACACTCACACATACACACACACGCACACGCACACACACACACACACACACACACACACATGCACACACACATAAACACACACAAATTCACATACACATACACACATGCACACACAGATTCACACACCCCCTGCCACACAACACTTACATTCACATATACACAGACACTCTCATACACACACACACACACACACACACATAAACACACATACATTCACATACACATACACACATGCATTTACACACTCGCACACATACACACACACACACATACACACACACACACACACACACACACACACACACACAGTACCGAGCATACATCACGCGGTGTATGCAATAGCAGAGTGAAGAGACACAGGTTTCAGACGCTCAGGAGAGAGTACTGCATTAATATCATAAAATATTCATAATCACGCTTATGAAGATGCAGCCCCAGTCTGTATCTCACGGTGAAATTATGATTATTTATGACTGCCCTCCGCCCCCCACAATGGATACAGTGTGTTTAAATAACAGACTCCAAGAGACAGATCTGTGCTCTGACTCCAATATCATACTACAAAAATAACTAACCAACAAAAACCTGGTAATTACTGCACATCTCTGTGTCTCTGCGTAGAAGAAAATAATTGGCTTTCCAATGCAGCAAAATAAAAAATCCACAAATTACCAAAAATGCTATTTTGTTTATGGTACACACAAACCATACAGTAGTGTGCATGTCAGTGTAAAATACCACTAAATACCGGGCAATTACTAATATTTAATAGAATTACGTTAACACACATTTGTATCATGGGTGCCACAAGTCTCCTGTAATTACGCACCCGTGTATTAAACAGCACTGTAATATCTACATTACAGACTGGGAATAAAACTCACATTTCCTCTCATCTCCCTGAATAGGACAATAACAGCACACTTTTAATAACGTGCTGTTATGTGTAATGGCTTTACATAATCATAGCCTGGAATCACTGATTTTATTAAATGTGTTATTACTTTCGTGGCCGCGTTCTGTCTTTTGTGCCGTTGTCTGGCACGGACAGAAAAAAAACCCCCAAAAAAACACTGTGTTCCTCCAAAGCAGCTGACGTCGTCACGGTGAGCAATTAGTCTCGCTTTTGTTAGCGTCTCGTCAGACTCAACGTGAGAAACAACCCCCGTCACCGCAAAATCGCGCTTTCGCTTTCCCGGGAGAGGGCTGCAGATGACCGGAGACAGCGAGGAACGTCCGTCCCTCAGCGAGGCCTGGAGGGCAGCAGGTTCATCTCAGCCCACCACAGATTATGTGCCCATATTCTTATTCATGTATTTTTATTAAATATATCTATCCATGTCACTGAGCAAAGCTAGTTTGCTAAACCCTGTCGTGATTAGTTTCCTTGTTCCACAAGCTGCTGTCTTCCAGGCCTTCACCGGGGGAAGGAACGGGCCTTTCTCCGCTGGTTGGGCTGACGAGAGGTTGGCGCGGAGGTCCGGGGAGGACACGCCGTGTGGCAGATGCTCTGTGGAGAGGGAGGCACGGGCCAGGGGCTGCCCCCCCAAAAACGTCCGCTGGCAGCTCTGCAGTCGCACCCCGATGGCCTTTCCCAGCCGGTCCCAACGGCACAAAATTTTCTTCGAGAGAACTTTCACAGAGCTGATCAATACACGCACCCCCACCGTAACCCCAGCATCCCCTACCTCCATCCACCAGTCCATGCTCTCAAAGGCCACAGTCGTCATAACCACTTTGCCAGCGCTAATTCCAGATGACAGGGGATGTCATGGAGAATGTTTTTTCATAACCCTATTATCATCCGAGTTGCCCATGCAAATGACAGCGAGACCTTAAGGGATATCATTTTCTATTAAAATATGTAAGAGTTTAATTACAGATAAATGTCACATTAGCCGCTTAAGAGGGAAAGACCTTGGGGTGATTTTCACTTGCGAACAGGGATTTTTCCTGGGGGGGAATATCCCTATGATATCCCACAACTCCTACAAATAACTAAAGTAATATGAACGCTGAGGTCAAACCGGATCTGTGTGTGTGTGTGCGTGCGTGTGTCCATGTCTGCATCTCAACAGTACAGTACACTATTGTAATTTATCTCTCAACAATCGATTGATTGATTATCAAATTGTAAATCACTATTTGGGGTGTCAAATATAATTTACTAAGAAATAAATTCCTTATTGTATATTAAACACAGATACAGTACAGTATTGACGGGTATATAGCACATTTTTAAACTGTTTTTATACTGTTCTATACTGTACAGGCTGATGTGATGACTAATCTAGCTATCTTCCCTGTCACATGCAGTCAGTCAGTAAATATACAGCCAATCCCTCTCGGCTAATATTTGAACATATTAAAGAAAGAAATAATAATTACCCGACACTAAAGACCCAGGTCTGGATCCTCCATGTCATTCCTGTACGGCAAAACCCCCCAAAAAACGTCAATCTCAAGTATTTTAGTCTTATATTTAGACTTTTTTTTGCTAAATGTGACAAAACCACTACCGATTAAGTGAGACAGTTTTGACTCATTTCAAGATGTGTGGTAAGTGGTAAGAAGATTTCACCTGTCAAGCGAAGTGCCTTAAAACAGGGTAATGTGATTTACTTCAGAGAGAGGAAATAAATATTCTAAGTCTCGTTACCGGACTAAAGCATCAGTTTAGACAGGGCTTGTCTCTCCCCTCCCGCCCGGTCCGTTTCTCAAACAGGAAACAGGAAACGGTTAAAGTTTTAATGAAGCGGCTCATTAAAACGGGCCTGCTATTTCCAGGCTGCTATCCCCTGTGCGCGAGATTGAAACTGCCTTCAGTCGCGGTGTGTGCCGGGGTGTCTGGGGGCTTTGGGACCCCCGCCCCTCCGCCCCCCCCGCCCCCCAAAGCCGCATCATTAAAGCCGACCAAAATACCCCGGGAGTGTGGCTCTCCGCCGCTACCCCGGGGCAAGTCGGATTAAAACTCTAACATCCCCTTTCCTACCCTCCAGCACCGCCCCGGCCTACAGGGGCACCACGGAGACTCAGCATCTATTATTGAGGGGGAGAATCCGGGAGAAACGCGCGGAAGGACTCTTCGTCCTGTTCTTCGCAGAGACGGCGAGGCTGTGTCGGTGGCGGCCATTTTATATGGGGCCAAAGGCCATGTGACATCCACACCAGGGGCCGCGCGATATGAGGAAAAACATGCGATATTTCGTCATGTTGTTGACTGACGCAATGACGACGCGAGGCAAACTTTGAATTAATAAATATTGAAGCGTGCGCACAATTCTAATGTCAAAATGCTTTAGGCGAGCACAGATCCCAGACAATGGCCAATGCCCATAGACAAAGCCTATTTCCAGTGAATAAAAACACGAAATACATTATTTCCAACACGCTTTTACTGAACAAATCAATGCACATGAATGGCCAATCAATTGAACAGAATGTCAATTTAAATCAAGTGCAGTTCACAGTTCAAGCAGTCTTTTTGCAATGCGTTTATCTTACATGTTCATATATATCGATGATATACGATAAATATATGATATATCGTGCAGCCCAGACCCACATATTATTCCAGATTTTTCCAGGAACCCTATTCTGTGAGTTTCCTAGTTTTTACAGATACTGCAGCATCGTACATGAAAACATCCTTCTCAGAGCGGGGGGGGACGGGGGGGGGGGTGTAGGACACTGTGTAATTTGGTGTAATTTCGCTTGGCAAAGCAAACACCACCACAGCATTCAAGAATAAACACCGTTTCAATTACAGCAGGAAATGTGTAATCATATCTCAAATCCATCTGAAGACCATATTCATTTAAAAAGTACAACAGACACAACATTCTGCCATTGTGACCGTGTCTGATATCTGGGGAGGGCACGAGGGGGTGGGCATCGACACATTCCCCCAACCCCCCGAAAAAAAACACCATCCTATCCCCCGTCGAAAAACTCCAGCCGAGCCCCTCTCCCAATCCCCATCCGAGTGGGGCGGCCTGTAGCGTAGTGGTTAAGGTAAAGGACTGGGACACACAAGGTCGGTGGTTCTAATCCCGGTGTAGCCACAATAAGATCCGCACAGCCGTTGGGCCCTTGAGCAAGGCCCTTAACCCTGCATTTCTCCAGAGGAGGATTGTCTCCTGCTTAGTCTAATCAACTGTACGTCGCTCTGGATAAGAGCGTCTGCCAAATGCCAATAATGTAATGTAATGAGTCCAAAGGAATGGGGATGAAGAAGGGGGTATGGGCATTGGTGCTTTCACACCCCCCACCTCCCCGAAAAAAACACCATCCTACCCCTCCTCCAAAAACTCCATCCTACCCCCTCTCCAAAAACGCCATCCTACCCCCACTCTCAATGCCCATCCGAGTGCGCAGGAACAGGGATGAAGAGGGGGATAATCAGGCCGCACAGCTGGGACACCCCACTGTGTGGAGGAGCACACAAGCTGTGGCTGCAGAGCTCAGCGCTGACGCCCTTCTCCTCCCAGAGCCTCTCCTCTTCCTCCCCCCGATGTTCCCCCAGGAACACAAACACCTCCTCCACCTCCTCCACCTCCTCCGCCTCCCCGTGACAACACTTCAGCTGCAGGAATACGGGTCGCGTGGCACGGCTAACAACATGAAAAACATCGCTCTCCAGTCAATCAATGTTTGCCCTTGTATTCAGCAATTAAGTACAGTAAATTATTGTTTTCTTGTCCACAAATACAGTTCAGCATTCACCAAGAAAAAAACCCAGCAATTTGGACTACATCGGTAGAAATGGTTAGGCTACAAAAAAGATTATATGATTTTCTGTCTATGATATTCTGTTCTGTCCATGAAATCCCTTAATTGGCTATTCTCAATCACCTTTCTAAATCAAATAATTACATTGTTTTCTGGAACTGTTACTCAAACGAAATGTGTGAAAAATCCTGTACTCTGTGTACTCTCCAATGCCACGAGCAATCACTCCTCTCTATCGACCCCCACTGCAGAAAAGGCAACACAACAAACAACTCCTGCCTTTCACCATTATGTTCATGGCTTTTACTTTTCTTATTAAATGTGTAAAAAAAAGAAATGTCAGGTTTCTTTTCTGAAAGACACTTCTCTTTTGAGATTCTTTCGACACACTGGCTGGATGGCGAGCAGCACAATGCTTTATAGGAGAGTCACGGACGGGCTAACAGGCCAACCCCCCCCCCCCCCCGGTCCTCAGTCACAGCCTGCGATGAGAGACTTAACAAGCCTTTCAGTGCGTATCTCAGAGAGGGTCCGGGGGGGGGGAGCCCGCCTGGCACAAGAAGCACTCCATCGATTTGTTCGATCGGCGCGGTGAAACGGTCGCGCGGCCGTGCCCATTGTTGTCAGGCGCGGGTGAAAGTCGAGCGGGCGCAGGGAGAGCGTTTGTAAAAAGCGGGAGAGAGGCGCAGAGTAACATATTTAGCCGCGCGCGCACCGCGGGGCGGCAGATGGCGCGAGATGGAGGAGCTGTCTGCGCTGGATGGCCACGCTGCACCTGTTTCTCACTGGAGAAGCATTCCAGTTGAAATGAGGCTCATCCACTTGTGGCTGATTCACAGTCCCTTGATTGCACCTAATGTGGCAGTTCTGCCATTGTTCACTTCACATGAAATCCTTTCAGTGAACTGCTGGTGATCCACACACACACACACACACACACACACACACACTCATACAAACACAGACACACACACACACACACACACACACACACACACCTACATGCGCATACACACACACCCACGCACAACACATACACACACAGACACACACACACACACACGCACACAGACACAGACACACACACGCACACAGACACACACACTCACACACCCACACACAACACACACACACACATAAACACACAAACACAGACACACACACACTCACAAGCGCGCACACACACACACACACACACACCCACACACACATACACACACATAAACACACAAACACAGACACACCCACACCCACAAGCATGTGTACACACACACACACACCCACACACATGCCCGCACACTCAGACACACACACACATACACACACAAACACTGTCTAGCTTGCTTTGATCATGAAAGAACTTTAAAAACCCTTCCTTGATCAGCAGCAAGCTGCCAGTACTGTCTGGACACTGCTGTGTTGAAAACAAGACGTGTATTACTTCAAAAGCTTGTTGCCAAATTTAATTCAATTAACAAGTGTATTTCTTATTTCGTTTAAGTCTCTGGCACATACCTACTCACAACCTACCTAAAAGCAAAAAAAACACGCACCTGTTAATATGATCACTTGGACCATAAGCACTGAAGATTAAATTAAAACCCCACAACTCAATTACACAAGAGCAAAGATACTTGCAAACACGGCCTTGAGAGCTATCCCTACGAAATAAGTCAGTCAATAAATAAATAAATAAAGAATTAAATAAAAGTTTCTGCAGAAGAAGATGCCTGGAACAATATGCATCGCGGCTGTAAACACAAACTCTGTCGAACACAAACTCACTGTTTATTTACACTCCACTGCTCAAGTTCATAAAATGGCAGAAATTCCCTAACACTGTCATGTTTGGAATGACTTATCATTATGAGTATGTTGGTACCAGGATGAGTCAAGGCATTGTAGCAGGTACAGTGTAATTAAAGGATAAGGCCACCCTAATTTTATATTTTTCTCACGATCAACATGTCCAATGAAGAGACTGGAACCTACAATTCACTTAAATCCTACCAACCAGTATTTGTCATTGAACTCCATTGCTGCCCAGAAAACAAGGCAATGGTAAAGACATACTGTAGCCTTGACCAGCATACTTCAGCATTTCAATGAACCTGCCTTTTCACCAAAACAACTTTGTGAAGTCACAGCAAATACTTTTTCAAAATGTGGAAACTATTGAATGTGTACAGCTGAAAATAGTCCTGACAGAAATGAAAAAAAATTTGCCTCATTTTAAAATAAATTTGGTAAAAACTACACTGCCCATGTTTTTTTGTCATAATGGGCTGGCTTTTCTGAAAATCGAGATATGTCTTTTTTCACTGTACTGAATTATTTTTAGGGTAGAGTTTGAATGAATGGCTTCATGGTTAAGCGCTAAATGGAGTAGGAGGAAGTCAGAAGGTATTGAGAGACGGTTTTGGTATTTTCATCGGATATACTCACAATAAAATAAAAAAAAACTTAAATACAATTATACCAGCCTGATCTTTTATGTATTCTCACAGTATACACAAGTGTTCTTAAGCTGTTAAATTTTCATTCTCTGGTCAACTGAGACTGCATTACACTTCTCAAAATGAAGTTTTACTGGCTTTTCCAGAGCCACAAATTCACACGTTTTAAAAAATGATAGCTTAAACGAACATGCCAGATGGGGTAGAGGTAGAGAAACGCGAAAGAGGGAATTAAAAAAGTTTGAGAGCGCCTGGAGTTATCTCCCAGACAGACGGTTAAAATTTAAGCACCCCTTTGACAGACAGAGGAGGGAAACACAGCTGTCTGCAGGGAAGAGGAGAGGGGGCGGGGGCGGGGCGGGGGGGGGGGCGTTATGATTTGGGATGCATCTCGTAAAGATCTGAAAGGGAGGCAAGCTAATTCACAACAGCGCTTCGTAGAAGGCGAGTGAGCATCTCAGGCTCGTTTTCACTGACGCCGATTCTGGCCTTGGCTCTCTCTTCCTGCTTCCCGACGGCGATACATTGGGAGGATGGCATCGGGCACTCGGGGCACGGGGAATATGAGAGAATCGTGAAAACGAGAATTAGGCAAACGGAATGGGCTTGTTCCGTCAAGCTTGAGTTAGAAGCCACGTCAGTTACAGATGGGGAGAGGCGGATTCACAGGTCAATCACTTATAAGTCACAAATTCCCCCCAAAAAATACTTCCCCAAAGGACGCACTAGTGATACCTTGCTCGAGAAAGATTCAGCTTCTACTTCTAGCTCCGAGAAGGAATATCTAACAGGTTGGAATGCCCTTAAAGATGGTGGACCTGGATCGATTTCCGGGGTCAGGCCAAGGAACAGGAGATAGGAGGAGAAAAATAAAGGATTGTAACGAGCCTCGGCCCTCCACTGCAGATGTTGAGCTGGCCCATCGGGGCCCAACCACCTGAGGGCTGGACTGCGGTGGCCACGGAGCGCCACGCAGGAGAAATTAACCGGAAATTAACCCGGAAGTCTACGACCTCTGACCTCTGACCTCTGACCTTGAAAGCTGAAGTTCTGACACTGGACGGATCTCCGGCACCGGTTTCAGACGGCGAAAGAAGACTTTGAGCAAATCGCTCCACTTCCGTGTTTGTTTGGGCTCGCCTCTTCACTCGCAGCAGACGCTAACATTTACATTTCGGGAATTCACCAGACTGCCGTATCCGGGACGACTCGCAGAGCTTACATTCTCAAGAAATACCCTGTTTATACAGCTGGATGCATCCGGAGGCAATTCAGGTCAGCTTGTCTCACCAAAACGTGCTGGTTCTCACCAAGACGTGCACGTTCTCACCAAAACGTGCTGGTTCTCACCAAAACGTGCGCGTTCTCACCAAAACGTGCTGGTTCTCACCAAAACGTGCGCGTTTCTCACCAAAACGTGCGCGTTCTCACCAAAACATGCGCGTTCTCACCAAAACGTGCTCATTCTCACAAAAACGTGCTGGTTCTCACCAAAACGTGCTGGTTCTCACCAAAACGTGCTGGTTCTCACCAAAACGTGTGCGTTTCTCACCAAAACGTGCTGGTTCTCACCAAAACGTGCTCATTCTCACCAAAACATGCCTGTTCTCACCAAAACGTGCTGGTTCTCACCAAAACATGCACGTTCTCACCAAAACGTGCTGGTTCTCACCAAAACGTGCTCATTCTCACCAAAACATGCCTGTTCTCACCAAAACGTGCTGGTTCTCACCAAAACGTGTGCGTTTCTCACCAAAACGTGCTCGTTCTCACCAAACCCATTCTCACCAAACGTGCTCGTTCTAGCCTCCCGCGCTCATTGTGGCCTCAGGAGGTGTGAGAGGGGCTGCGGCTGAGGTTCTGCGTCTCAGCAGAACAAACGGAACCCGTAAAGCCGCTCTGCTGAGACCGGCAGGCTGCGTCATGACACCCGTGTCCGGTGACCTTTGCAGGATGCGGCCCTTTGACCGTTCAACGATAAATCACGCCGACGCCGTTCCTGAACCTTCGCCCGCGCCGGGGGCCCCCCCGCCGGGCGGACAGACATTAATCCCCCCGCCGCGACTCCGGCCGGCTCGGCCGAGCGGAAAGGTCCCGCGAAAGCAATCTGGCCCCACGACGCTTCATTCGGCACGGGCCCATCATCGGACACCTCTTTACGACGGGACGTTAACGGCGAGACATTACCACTATGGGCCACTCACAGTGCACGTGCGACTAAAATATTAACCCGCTAAATGATTTTAATGGCGTTCCGGCAGTTAAGAGGTTTGTTCCCACATCCGGGGGGGGCGGTGATCAGACACTTTGTGGTGAAATACAAGTGAACTGAATTAAAAACTGTTGTATATCAAAGATGTCATTTCACAGAGGATATTATTCTCATAAGCACAGATTGTGCCCCAAGGCACCATGTTAGCCATATTGCATTTCCACCATTTTGAATGTACTCCATGGTAAAAAAAATGTGCTAATGAACTGCTGGGTCTATCAGCACAGATTTTTGATGGGTGTGATCCAAGCTCTATTAAAAAAATAGCTGATGTGTTAAAATGCTTTACAACCACGGATAGATAAAACGTATTTCAGCGGTAGTTTTACATTTGAATTATGGATTTTTCCTTCACATTTTATGCATATTCAAATCACAACATTTGGAAGACGTCCTCATCTCACTGGTGGCAACAGTGCTAAGATGAATGTTAGTGGCCATCTTGTGCTTGTCTGTCCTTTGGCCATTTGATGAAAAAATAATAGGAACACAAGTCCAAGCGCCTCTGCTAACTGCCAACTTTTGTCTTATGTGGAAAACTATTTCCATGCTATCAAAAATATGAAATAAATAAATTAATAAAAAATATACTGACAGCCAAAATGATGGGAGCTCAGGGCTTTCGCAAGTGTTATGTTTGGGATTAATGAAGACTTATTTGCCTGTCTTTAGTAATTATGTCTGTCAGTGTATTTACATGCCATTAGAAATCATCCTCAAGTCAAACTACAGAGAGCAATCGTGTCGACGCTTTGGAGAAAAGCCTATATCGGATTTTCTTTTTTTTTCTGTGTTCCGATTTTAAGCAATCCAATTTTCAGAGGGGCAACTTATAAAGTGGGAAATCCGACAGACTTGGGCAAAAACAGAATTAAATTTTAATCTTTTCTTGTGATATTTCTCACTGGGCTGAAGGATTGTGTAGTATTGTAATGTCTGGTTTGTTTGGATCAAACGCCTCTCTTCCTGGATGAAATTATTATGATGATGTTATTCTCAGAGACAACATGTATAGTGTCAGGGAGATTATTAATATGAATTAGAAATGGAAGTATGACTAAAGGGAACGGTAACAATATATTCATCAGTCACAATGCTATTCTCTCATTTTAAGAAACTGTGACACTGATTTCATTACCTCTCATTCTTGAATGTACGACGACACAGAATATACATTCATATTCACCTAGCTACTGCAGTGAAACACAAACACTTAAGATTCAGTTAAAGTAATATCCCACAGTGTGTGTGTGTGTGTGTGGGTGTGTGTGTGTAAGCATGCGTATGAGAGTGCATGTGTGTGTGTGTGTGTATGCATGTGTATGAGAGTGTGTGTGTGTGTGTGTGTGTGTGTATGCATGCGTATGAGAGTGCATGTGTGTGTGTGTGTGTGTGTATATGCATGCGTATGAGAGTGTGTGTGTGTGTGTGTGTGTGTGAGTGTGGGTAAGTGAGTTCACGTGTGCGTGCGGTGTGCATGAGTGTGTGTGTGTGTATAACACATTTGTAATACATTTATTACATTGTCATATGAAGCCTATCTGAAAATAAGGAAGTCAATTTTTTTTTTTTGCAGCCAACTTCAGTTACACTGGAAGATAAAGTACTTCCAAACATGAACCCAGACTACCAGAAATACAGCTTGTCCTACATACAATATCTACTCTCTCACTCTGTGTATATATGTGTCCCCTATTTAGCCATCTGCAGTTTCTTCTGATCTCCTATGAAACTCATTGATCCACTGACCTGGTAAAACTGTTTGAGTGTCCAGTCAATAGATCAGCTTAGTGTTTGTTTTGCTTTAACTTAAGCGTTGTATTGCCAGAATCAAACAGTGCAGGTTAGACCGAAAAAAGTACTTTATATTCAATACACCTCCCGGTACTCAAGAGACCTGAACTCGAAGACTTTAAAGCCCAGTGTAATTATTATTTTAATTGTAATTTATTTTCTTGTAATGAGTTCACTTTTGTAATCAGCTTGTTTCTTGGTTGATCGATTACATTGTTTTCCAACTCCCGGCTTTCCAGCTCTCCCAGCGCCGATAAACAGCAATTGCAGCCGAGCCTCGGCTAGATGGGTTTAATTAACGAGAAAGAGCTCAGATGAGACCCGAATCTCTGGGAACGAATCACCGAAGGCTGCTCGCGAATCACCCGCCGTTTTTTCCCCACAATGCTGCGGCGTCGCAGACGTGCCCAGGTGGGCCCCGGGACTCAGGGGCCTCAGGGGCCCCCTCTGAGCGTCTGACGGCGGGCCCCGGGCCCCAGGGGCCCCCTCTGAGCGAGTGACAGGGGCCCTCTGGCTCTCAGTGGGAGCTCTCGTCCCCTCTCAGGCCAGATGCTCGTGTTTTTACAGGTAAACAGGGGGAAAGGACTAAGCGGCACGGACGGTAATGAGCCGTAATGGAGGGGGAGCCCTTCAGAGGGGTGAGTGTGTGCCGAGGGACTCTCTCTGCACTGGGCTGGAGGCTTGGGCGGGGTGGTGGGGGGGTGGAGGGCTTGCACTTCAGAAGACTGGCGGAGTAGGGGGTGGTGGGGGGGGGGTGCTGGTTAGCATACTGTCAGACTGGTGGTGCTGCCGGTGTGGGGGTTATACAGTCTATGCCCTGCACAGCGTTGGCTGTTTTGTTGGGTTGGGGGGGCGGGGGATGGGGGGTGTGGGTTAGCTCTGTGGAAAGCTGGCGGTTTGGTGGCCTGGCGGGTGGAGGATTTGCACTTCAGCAGACTGGCGGTGTGGGGGGGTGGGGGGGTGGGGGTTAGCACTTCGGCCTGGACAGTGTTGGTGGTTTTGGCAGTAGCAGTTCTGGCAGTGTGGGGGGGTAGTGGTTCTGGTGGTGTGGGGGGGTAGTGGTTCTGGTGGTGTGGGGGGGTAGTGGTTCTGGGGGTAGTGGTTCTGGGGGTGTGGGGGGGTAGTGGTTCTGGTGGTGTGGGGGGGTAGTGGTTCTGGGGGTAGTGGTTCTGGCGGTGTGGGGGGGTAGTGGTTCTGGGGGTGTGGGGGGGGTAGTGGTTCTGGTGGTGTGGGGGGTAGTGGTTCTGGGGGTAGTGGTTCTGGCGGTGTGGGGGGGTAATGGTTCTGGTGGTTTGGGGGGGTAGTGGTTCTGGTGGTGTGGGGGGGGTAGTGGTTCTGGTGGTGTGGGGGGGTAGAGGTTCTGGTGGTGTGGGGGGGTAGCGGTTCTGGTGGTGTGGGGGGGTAGCGGTTCTGGTGGTGTGGGGGGGTAGAGGTTATGGTGGTGTGGGGGGGTAGCGGTTCTGGTGGTGTGGGGGGGTAGTGGTTCTGGTGGTGTGGGGGGGTAGTGGTTCTGGGGGTAGTGGTTCTGGGGGTGTGGGGGGGTAGTGGTTCTGGTGGTGTGGGGGGGTAGTGGTTCTGGGGGTAGTGGTTCTGGCGGTGTGGGGGGGTAGTGGTTCTGGGGGTGTGGGGGGGGTAGTGGTTCTGGTGGTGTGGGGGGTAGTGGTTCTGGGGGTAGTGGTTCTGGCGGTGTGGGGGGGTAATGGTTCTGGTGGTGTGGGGGGGTAGTGGTTCTGGTGGTGTGGGGGGGGTAGTGGTTCTGGTGGTGTGGGGGGGTAGAGGTTCTGGTGGTGTGGGGGGGTAGCGGTTCTGGTGGTGTGGGGGGGTAGCGGTTCTGGCGGTGTGGGGGGGTAGTGGTTCTGGGGGTAGTGGTTCTGGTGGTGTGGGGGGGTAGCGGTTCTGGTGGTGTGGGGGGGTAGTGGTTCTGGTGGTGTGGGGGGGTAGTGGTTCTGGGGGTAGTGGTTCTGGTGGTGTGGGGGGGTAGTGGTTCTGGGGGTAGTGGTTCTGGTGGTGTGGGGGGGTAGTGGTTCTGGTGGTGTGGGGGGGTAGTGGTTCTGGGGGTAGTGGGGGGTTGCTGTTCTGGCGGTCAGAGCAGCCCCATACTGTCCATGCCGGGCAGTAGCTCCCGATCCCTCATCTGCCCGTCTGAGCCCATAGATCTCCACACAGGGAGCCAGGGAATGTGCACTGGATGGATGGGACTGAGACCCACCAATGGCAGCTGCTTTCTGCTTCATTCTGCCCATGATAATCATCACGGAGAGGAGAGAGAGAGAGAGAGAGAGAGAGTGGGAGAGAGAGAGAGAGAGAGAGAGAGAGAGAGAGAGAGAGAGAGAGAGAGTGGGAGAGAGAGATAGACGGGGAGAGAGATAGAGACACAGAGAGATAGAGAGGGAGGGGGGGAGAGAGAGGGAGAGAGAGGGGGAAAGAGAGGGAGAGAGAGGGAGTGAGAGGGGGGAGAGAGAAGGAAGGAGAGGGAGAGAGAGAGTATTTGTATCATTTTCATCTTGATGTGTTTTATGTCCTTTGGTCTTTTCTGTACAGCACATTGAGCTGCACCTACTTTATCAATAAAGTTTGGTTGATTGATTGATTGATATAAATACATTCTACATAGATCGGACATCCGACCAATATTCTTGAAGGCAACATTCATTTAATTAAGATGATATGGGGAAGATTTCTTTATTTCTTTATCGCCAGATGTTTATCGCCAGCTGATGTGGTATAATTGACAAAATGATGGTTCTGTCACACAAGACTTCAACCTAATCACTAGAATAGAACAGAAACAAAATGTTTACTTTGAGACATTTTTACATGTACATTTTCTTTGCTGTAGAACGTAGAACTGTAGCTGCTGTATTTTCAGTGTTTTTGCCGTAGAACGTAGAACTGTAGCTGCTGTATTTTCAGTGTCTTTGTAGTAGAACGTAGAACTGTAGCTGTTGTATTTTCAGTGTTTTTGCCGTAGAACGTAGAACTGTAGCTGCTGTATTTTCAGTGTTTTTGCCGTAGAACGTAGAACCGTAGCTGCTGTACTTTCACGGTCTTCGTGGACGGCCTAAAGTGCAAGTCCGCGACAGAACCCCAGGACTGAGCGGAGGGAGTTCAGACCCAGGCTCCACTACTCCCGGTGACAAACAGGCCGTGAGGCGCCTGCCCTAATATCCTTTGGGACCGCGCACTGAACGCTCCCATTAGCACCGAGATATCTGAGAAAACTCTCCATTCTGTGGAAAGAAACACCAAACGGAAAAGAAAGCTCTGCCTCCGTGCAGGACGTATCTCTTCAAAATCAACTCTCAAATTTCACTCAACATGTGAGGTCACTGTGGATGGCAGCAATATAGATTGTGTGTCATCTATGAATTGTCAATAGAAAAACAGTGATGGGCGGTCTGCAGTTAAAGTGTTCCCTCCTGCTCTCTCTCGCTCTCCTGTTTATCCACTGCTCAGTGTTGATCTGTTTACTGTTGATCTCTGCGACTGGTCATCTCTTCTTTTACTGTTCATATACTGCCTTCACCGTTCTTATACTCAGTTTACCTTTTATCCGCTCGGTTTACTGTCCACGCACTTTGGTTTTCCTGTCCGTTGTTCTTCCCCGCGTTTACCCCTGGCGTTTTATTTTATTTTCTCGTAACCTTGCTAGAAACAAGTCACATAAAATGGAGGGAAACGGAATTGAAACGGGGCGATATACCCTCCCGTTATCTTTGAGGAGGCCACTGGCAGTGATATAAGGCTTGTCACACGGAGTCACATCACCCCCCCCAAAACGCCGTCACCAATGGCAGCCTGCCAGCCTGGGGTGGGGGGCTGGGGGGTTGGGTGACAGGCAGGACCGGGGCAGTTGTGGTACACTGACCCCGTAATGTGTGTTGATAAGCATATCTGTCAGGCAGGGCTCGCCTTGTCCTACTCTACCCCCCCTATACCCCCAACCCCCCCCCCCGCCCCCCTGCTCCTTTGCCAGAATGCCACCTTGATGTGACCTTCAATCTAAAATTAGTTCTCTTATTTCAGTAAACGATTTTAAATTGAGAATAATGGATGTGCTCACGGTCAGCTGCGTTAAGTAACACTGATGGGTTTAATTCACTGTCACCATGTGTTACGTTCCGTCATACTGTATGGCTTGTAATGCACTTTGAATCGTATATACCGACATACTTAAGTATAGTAGTATAGTATTGTCATGGACCCCGTGATTGTGATTCTGTAATCTTATGCTGCTATTTGACCCCGTCTTGGCTAGGTCTCATCTGTAAAAGAAGGTTTTAATCTCAATGCGAGTTCCTAGTGGAATGAAGGTTTATATTGACAAGTCCTGGAGCAGGAGGGGGGGGGGGGTTGCAGGGTGTCTGAGGGGGGAGCGAGCGCACGGTGGGCGTGCAGGGTGTCTGAGGGCAGAGGGATCGCACGGTGGGCGTGCAGGGTGTCTGAGGGCAGAGGGAGCGCACGGTGGGCGTGCAGGGTGTCTGAGGGCAGAGGGAGCGCACGGTGGGCGTGCAGGGTGTCTGAGGGCAGAGGGAGCGCACGGTGGGCGTGCAGGGTGTCTGAGGCAGAGGGAGCGCACGGTGGGCGTGCAGGGTGTCTGAGGCAGAGGAAGCGCACGGTGGGCGAGCAGGGTGTCTGGGGCAGAGGGAGCGCACGGTGGGCGTGCAGGGTGTCTGAGGGCAGAGGGAGAGCACGGTGGGCGTGCAGGGTGTCTGAGGGCAGAGGGATCGCACGGTGGGCGTGCAGGGTGTCTGGGGCAGAGGGAGCGCACGGTGGGGGTGCAGGGTGTCTGAGGGCAGAGGGAGCGCACGGTGGGCGTGCAGGGTGTCTGGGGCAGAGGGAGCACACGGTGGGTGTGCAGGGTGTCTGAGGGGGGAGGGAGCGCACGGTGGGCGTGCAGGGTGTCTGAGGGGGGAGGGAGTGCACGGTGGGCGTGCAGGGTGTCTGGGGCAGAGGGAGCGCACGGTGGGCGTGCAGGGTGTCTGAGGGGGGAGGGAGCGCACGGTGGGAGTGCAGGGTGTCTGGGGCAGAGGGAGCGCACGGTGGGCGTGCAGGGTGTCTGAGGGAGCGCACGGTGGGCGTGCAGGGTGTCTGAGGGCAGAGGGAGCGCACGGTGGGCGTGCAGGGTGTCTGAGGGCAGAGGGAGCGCACGGTGGGCGTGCAGGGTGTCTGAGGGCAGAGGGAGCGCACGGTGGGCGTGCAGGGTGTCTGAGGGCAGAGGGAGCGCACGGTGGGCGTGCAGGGTGTCTGAGGCAGAGGAAGCGCACGGTAGGCGTGCAGGGTGTCTGAGGGCAGAGGGAGCGCACGGTGGGCGTGCAGGGCGTCTGAGGGCAGAGGGAGCGCACGGTGGGCTGGGTAAGTGCTGCAGGGGCTCATCGGTATGTGCGGAGGCTCCTAGCGCTTAGCGCTTAGCATCAGCATGACTCAGCGAAGAGAGCCCCAGCTCAGCAGCCGTCCAGACCCCCCCCCCCCCCCCCCCCCACCCAGGAGCTCCAAAAAACTGATTACCAGACAGAAGAGCCTCCCAAACACCAAGCGCTATTCATGAGCCCCCCGTATTACAAATTACGGGTGTCAGGGTTGCTCAGGAGAGGTGTCCCACGTCGAGCAGATCAATCACTCATTGGCATGCTCGTCCCTACAAGGCTGAGTACAAGCCCTGGGTAATGGGATTTCACTTACAGCACAATAACACCCTGTAATGTATGCGGCGCTTAATACAGACAGATCGGCAGACAGACAGATGGATAGAGAGGTAGAGAGGTAGAGAGACAGAGAGATAGATAGACAGAGTGAGAACGTTTTAATCTGGAAAAACAGTGGCTGGAAATACAGCCATGACATCACTTTTTTTCTGAAAGAAGAAAAGTTAACATTGTGGTGTGTAAGGGAGGGAGAGAGAGAGAGAGAGAGAGAGAGAGAGAGAGAGAGAGAAAGAAAAAGAGAAAGAAAGAGAGAGAGGAAGAGAGAGAGTGAGAGAGAAAGAGAGAGAGAAAGAGACAGAGAGGAAGAGAGAGCCCTGGAAACTCGTTTTTGGGAATGAAAGCTGGAGTGGTGTGTGGGGCTCACACCTCTCGGCTGGATTACAGTAGTGGAGGCCGGCAGGCCCGGGAGCGGAGGTACGGGGGGGGATTACTGTAATTTGTCGGTGGTGTTATACGGTATTACCAGAGAGGGGGGAGCACCGCTCTCAGCTGGAGGGCCACGGTGGGCTCACACACCCCCACTCTTCATTTCCGTCACCGAGCCCAAAAACCAGGCTGAGGAAGCTATTATTCACAAGCACATACAGCAGACAACTGCTTTACGAGTTCCCTTACTGAGCACTGTGCTGCTTACTGAACACTGTGCTGCTTACTGAACACTGTGCTGCTTACTGAACACTGTGCTGCTTACTGAACACTGGTGTCAGAGCACAAGTAAGTGAATGTGTGTGATCTGTGTGTGTGTATGTGGGTATGGGTACATATATCTATGGCTGTGTTGTACATGTGTGTGTGTCTGTGTGCACTCACAAGCAAGTGAAGGTGTGTGTGTGTGTGTGTGTGTGTGTGTGTGTGTGTGTGTGAGTTTGCGTGTTAATGTGTGTGTACGTGAGTGTGTGTGTGTGAGAATGTAAGTGTGTGTGCATCTGTGTGTGTGTTTGTATTTGAAAAAGTGCACAGTATCCATGTGTACGTGCAAGACAGGATTTCTCCATGGTAATGTCCTGTAACAGAGGTAGACTCTGACATGTACGGCTGCAGTCAGCGTGTGTATGGCGTGTGCTCAGGTGGGCGTGAACACCAGGCCCCGCGTGACGGACGCCCCGCGCCCCCCCGCAGAGAGGAAAGAGGCGGTGGTGGTTAAAGACCCCCTCCCACCCCGCTGCGTGATGCATGTTCGCAGGGCAGGGAGACGGATGTGAGGCGGGCGGTAACGTGCGGCCGCCATTACGCACTGAGGAGTGACGCGTGCCTGACATTGTTTAATGTGCACTCACGGCGTGTTCAGTGTGCGTGTCTGACGCGGCATTAACGCAACTGCAGCCATACGCAGAGATAAACTCCCCACCTCCGTACTGCCTTTTAGAAGAGACGCCCGCAGACATAATATCCTTCACAGGCCTTTTAACACAGATGAGGGCAGAGATAATATTCTTCACAGGCCTTTTAAAAGAGATACATGCAGACATAATATCCTTCACAGGCTGTGTTAAAGACATGCGGCCAGACATAATATCCTTCACAGGCCTTTTCAAAACAGATGAGGGCAGAGATAATATTCTTCACAGGCCTTTTAAAAGAGATACATGCAGACATAATATCCTTCACAGGCTGTGTAAAAGACATGCGGCCAGACATAATATCCTTCACAGGCCGTTTAAATATCCTTCACAGTCAGACATAATATCCTTCACAGGGCTTTCAGAAGAGATGCTTGCAGACATAATATCCTTGACAGGCCTTTTAAAACATATGCGCACAGACATACTATCCTTCACAGGGCTTTTAAAAGAGATGCGCGCAGAGATAATATCATTCACAGCCTTTGAAAGCCCCACCGCGCTCCCAGGTAATGCACGGGGGTACGGAGGCAGCCGGATGGACAGCCGGGCCGAACGCGGGGAGAAGGAATTTATCCCCACTTATTTGACAAGTGAAGCGATGAAAAATTCAGAACATAAAGGACTGAATTATGCATAAATTCCTGTCTGCCTTCCGGCGCGGCAGCGATCAGCGGCCATGATCGCGAGTATAAATAAATCTCCGTGACAACTTTATCTTTATTTGCTTTGATTAATTGCAAGATTTTCTTTATTTATTTATTTTTTTATATTTTTTTGCGGCATGCTTAGAAAACATCTAGGTTCCTCGATGGCTGAGCTAGAGACGCACGGGGAAATTATGATAGAGAGCTTCCGGGGCTGTTCGGCAATAAGATCCTACTAACCCCCCACTGCGTGTGTTTGTGTGCCTGCATGTTGGTGTGTGTGTGTGTGTGTGTGTGTGTCCACGTGTGTGCATACATGTGTGTGCACGTGCGTGTGCGTGTGTGTGTGTGTGTGTGTGCGTGTGCATACGGGTGTGCACGTGCGTGTGCGTGTGTATGTGTGAAAGTGTGTGTGTGCACGTGCGTGTGTGTGTGTGTGTGTGAGCGTGAGTGTGTGTGTATACACAGCAGTGTAAATTATGAGCACTAAAAGGGCATAATAAAGCAGTGCTGTGGCGGCCCCAGACGCAGTGTGAACACGGGCCCCAGGCTCCGTTCTCCACAGGCTGCAGCAGGAGGGTAATTATGAGTGACTCAGCGCAGGGGCCCAGGTGCTCCTCCCGCTAACGCTGCTCCTCAGTGGCTGGGTGGAAACCGTACTGTACGGGAACCAGATACACACCCCACACACACATTCTGCCCCACAGCGGCTGGGCGGAAACCGTACTGTACGGGAACCAGATACACACCCCACACACACATTCTGCCCCACAGCGGCTGGGTGGAAACGATACTATACGGGAACCAGATACACACCCCACACACACATTCTGCCCCACAGCGGCTGGGCGGAGACCGTCCTGTACGGGAACCAGATACACACCCCACACACACATTCTGCTCCACAGGTGTGTGATGTTTCTGCCTCTCTGTGTGTGAGGTCACAGGTGTGGGGCTGCGGCCTGTAGCCTAGTGGAGGTATGCGACTGGGACCCAGAAGGTTGGTGGTTCGGTGTAGCCACGATAAGATCCATTCAACCGTTGGGCCTTTGAGCAAGGCCCTTAACCCCGCATTGCTCCAGGGGGGATTGGCCCCTGCTTAGTCAAATCAACTGTAAGTCGCTTTGGATAAACGCGTCAGATAAATAACTGCCATTTAACTGTAATGAATGAATTTCACTTGACTAGCAAATGTCAACTCAACATTTGCAAATGGAATAAGAACATTTCAGTTGTCAACATTAACTGAAACAAGCTAATATTTTCCACGAGAGAAAGAACAAATCGAGACTTTTTTTTTTGCAGTGTGTCCTGTCCAGGGAGGGATGGAGACCGCAGTCCAAAGCCAGGCAGTTTATTTTGGGTTCTGCTGCGGGACTGATCAGATAAACCCGGGTCTCGTCAGCACCACATCATTAGCAGCAGAGCTAATGGCCTGTAAATCTAAATATAAGCGCGATTGTTTTATATACTGCGCAGCTTTTAAGAGGTGTAATAAAAGGAAGAGCGGTCGGCTAATGCATGCCGATGGGCAGGTGAGATTACTGAAGGCTAGAGCCAAAAGCCGGGAAACTTTTACGAGGAATTCAGAACACATAAATAAGTTAGTAAATAAAGGCCCTGGTTGATGTGGTTTTCAGATGATAATGAGATCATTAACTCGTTTGATAAAGTTCACCTCCTTCTTTCCTTCTCGTTAATTATAATGTGTTGCAGATACTAGGCATTCAGGAATCTGAATACCAGTTACACGACAGAATCATGGTGGAGCAAACTGGTCACTAAATTTAATTTTAATATAATCAGGTCTGCATATGAAGTTGCTAAATAAAGCTGACAAATATACACAAACATAACCTTTACAAAAGAGGATAATATAGAGACCAAAAACTTTTTTAAAAAGTGGATAGTTTACTAACAACTTTTATGAAGATAGTAAAGTATGCCTTTACAGCCTTTACAAAATAGGTTAGTCTAATATACTACCCAACAGCCTGAGAAAAACGGATAGAATAGTATATTAACCAACAACTTTTCAAAGGTTGGATAGGACAGTACACAAGAGGACCAGTAGATGTAGTAAACAGGGGCGACATTGGCTCAGGCGATAAGAGCAGTCGTCTCATTGGCTCAGGCGGTAAGAGCAGTCGTCTCATTGGCTCAGGCGGTAAGAGCAGTCGTCTCATTGGCTCAGGATGTAAGAGCTGTCGTCTCATTGGCTCAGGCGGTAAGAGCAGTCATCTCATTGGCTCAGGCAGTAAGAGCAGTCGTCTGTCGTCTGGTTGTCGAGGGTTGCCAGCTCTATCCCACCCCGGGTGTATTGAAGTGTCCCTGAGCGAGACACCTAACCCCCAAATGCTCCTGAAGAGCTGGTAGGTGCCTTGCATGCCAGCCAATCTCTGTTGGTGTATGAATGGGTGAATGAGGAGCATTAATTGTTCAGCGCTTTGGATAAAGGCGCTATATAAATTCCAACCATTTACCATTTACCACGACAGAAGGATAGCATTATTCGCTAGCCGCCAGAGCAGAAGTGGTTATGACGACGGCTATGCGCAGCGTTAGCTTACTTACAGTTGAACTGACTGAACGACGACCCAGCTGAAAGCCGCTGCCTCCTCCGTGCTTTTTCGGGAGGAGGGTCGGCGAGAGGTCGCAGGCGGTCTGCATTCGGCTCGCGGGGGGGAGGTGGGGTGATGGATGCGTTGCCCGGCAACCGGGGCTGCGGCAGCGGGAAAGGCGGGCGGCACTTCCTGCCGAGGGAACACGCTCTCAGGGCGACGGGGATTGATGCCGCCAACGGACGCCCCGTGTCCAGTCAGCGTTATCCGCACAGCGCGCGGGGCGGAGCGGGGGACGTTATGTCGAGGCAGCTGCCATTTAAAACACGCCGCGCTCCAAATATACCCCCGCAAGAGGGGGAAGTAGCGTTCGGGCTGACGCGCACTTCAAGCGCGGAGGAAGCGTACGCAGCGAAGGCCGAAATTCAGTTCGCTCCCGATCGAGGCACTGCGGCCCCCGCGGCGCTAATGTGCGCTAACGAACGGAGGTGCTCGTCAAGTCACTTCAATTACCTTTTCGGCCACTGAGCTCATAGACTTTAGCCCGTCGAGGAAGCACCCCACACCATGGCAGGGCCACGGTTTCACTGCCTCGTTCATGAGACTGAACGCTCTCCAAACTCCGTTTATTCTCATCTGGCTGTTTTTATTACACGGTCGCTTATTACTTTCTCCTCTAGTCAAACTGGTCTCTTTTTTTTTTTTTTTTGGGTTTATTTGTTCATCTTTTGTTACAGATTGAAAGCATTGGCACGGCAACTCTGGGTGGAGTGGTTTATTTTATTCTTTTATGGCGTTATTATTTTAAGGATAAAGCAGCGTGTTCGTTCCGCGCGGCAGCGGCAGTTGTCCGTGGTTGCAGGAGCGGGTTCAGTCGGAGACGGATATTCCGGTCGGAGCGGTGAAGGAAGGCTGGGAATACGGAGAGATTCCCGGAGGATCGGGCGGGCACTCCGGCACAGAAAGCCGGGCGGAAGATAACGGCGCAGAAAATCAGCGCCCGGCAGCAGCGGAGCCCCCTGGAACGCCGCGGGAAGCATGAAAGCCCCCGACTCGGAGAGACTCGGAGAGACTCTGGAGCACAGGCTTCTCCAGGCCTAATGTACCGTACCGCTCCCCCCCACCTCTCCCTCTCTCAACCTCTCCCTCTCTCCACCCCCCACCTCTCCCTCTCTCCACCCCCTCTCTCCCTCTCTCCCTCTCTCCACCACCCCACCTCTCCCTCTCACCCTCTCTCCTTCTCTCCATCCCTCCATCTCTCCCCTCTCCCTCCCCACCGCTCCCTCTCTCCCTCTCTCCACCCCTCCATCTCTCCCCATCCCCCCACCTCTCTCTCTCCCTCTCTCCACCGCCCCACCTCTCCCTCTCTCCCTCTCTCCCTCTCTCCACCCCCCCAACCTCTCCCCCTCTCCCTCCCCACCGCCGCTGGTTATCCAGGTACTTTACCGCAGGTCATTCCTTCAAGCACTAATAATTCACAGCTCTGTGAGGATCGCTCATTTTGCGGGACTGGCGGGAACGGTTGCCGAGCGATTGGCGGGGCTGGTGGTGGGGGGGGGGGGGGGGGAGAGTCGTGCCTTTGAAGCCGCTCTGCTCGGTGAGCTACTGCAGGAGCAGAACCAATGACGGCGCGGCTCAGACAGAAAAGAAAGACTCCCAGGGAGGAGCTGCAGCACACACAGAGAACACACACTTGTTCTGACGCTCAGGATTTATTCCATTAGACAGGAAACTGACGTCTTCCTCAGAGTCGAGGTCTGTCGGGACAGCGGTTTGTCAGAGCGCAACCAATAACGGAGCGTCTGTCGTCCGTTCGGACCGCGGTTTGCCCGAACCAGTTCTGGAGGAAGGGGCAGTCCAGTCGGGACAGAACGGGATAGGCCCGGGGGTTAGGACTCTGAAGGAGGGTGAGCCGGGAGTGGAGAAAGACAGGGCTGTGAGGGTTGGGAGAGGGACAGGACGTGACTCTGATGGAGGAGGGGACAGGGGACCAGTTAGCCACACGCGGTGCTGTTGTTTGGCCGCTGCAGGCCGAGAACTGAGAAAATCATTTGTTTCAGGTTTTATAGTTCAATAGTGCGCCCCACTGCCACAGGCAGGCTCAGGCCTGCCATATGGAAGAGTCACATATTTCATCTAAAAAATATGAAGAAACCAGGAGAGGTGCACCTGGGGGTGGGGGGTTAAGGTGTGTAGAAGGTATGGCAATCCTCATCGCACTTTCTGGCAATATACACAATGAAACGTCCCTGTCTGACATTGTATGCATTCTCTTTTATAAGTATATTTATAATGGCATGACCAATTTCCCCTCTCCCCTCCCCGTATTAGCGCGGAACCTGTATTATTTATTTGATTTATTTATTTGGGAAGGCATTTGGCCGCTGCGCCTGTAATAAAAGGCTGGCGGGCTGAAGTGATGGACTCCGTCTGCTTCTGAAGTCAGCGGAGGAAGAAAGTGAAGTGAGACCCATGCAGCGTCACACAGTCCGGGAGGGGGGGTGTGGGGTGGGGGGGGGGGGGGGGGCGTGGGGTCGAGGGGGGGGGGGTCGACCCGTTCTGACACCTGCCAGAACCCGAACCGCTGATACGCAAATGACGCCGTCCTAGGTGTCAAAAAGCAATTAAATGCGGCTAATTACCAAATAATCTATGCAAATAGCTGGCGGAGAGAGGAAAGAGAAAAGGGCTGGCAGATGGGCCCAGGGCCTGGGTGGGAGGCGGCTAATGGAGTTCGGAGTCCTCCATTTAGGGATTAGCGCACAGGTCAGGGGAGCTGTTCAAACACAGATCGCGTTTTAAATCCTCCGGTTGCGCATCGTTCCTGCCGCCGTGAATCGCTCAGGCCCTTTATCAAACGAGGCTTAAGGGGGGGGGGGGTCTCTGCTCCTAAATTTCCTGATAAAGAGAGACAAGGGTTGTGGGGGGGGGAGGGCTTCAACATCTCAAAGAGCAAGATTGCAAAGGGCTCACCAGCTCAATCGTGGAAACTAGACTGGACAAGAGACAGTCTGGATGGAATCAAGACCACGGCTGAAAATAATGACCAATACAAAGTCCTGCATTGGCTATTTCAGTGTTAACAAATCTAATGTTAATACAACCACTGCTACGAAGACTACTACTACTGCTACAGTGCAACTGTACCTCAACAACAACAACAACTTCAACCTCAACAAACAAGCTCAATCTCAACACAACCTTAACAACAACATTAACCTCAAAAACAACTTCAACAATAACAACCTGAACAACAAGCTCAACCTCAACAACAACAATCTGAATCTCTGCAACAACCTAAACCTCAACAACAACAACAACCTCAACCCAACCTCAACCTCAACAACAACTTCAACAACAACAACCTGAACCTCCACAACAACCTGAACAACAACCTCAACCTGAGCAACAACAACAATCTGAACCTCTGCAACAACCTCTGCAACAACCTCAACCTCAACAACAACCTCAACCCAACCTCAACCTCAAAAACAACCTCAGTGTTAACCTCAACAACGACTTCAACAACAACAACCTCAACAACAACATCAGCAACCACAACAATAACAACAACAACCTCAACTACAACAACCTCAACAACATCATCAGCAACCACAACAACAACAACCTCAACTACAAAAACCACAGCAACAACAGCCGCAACAATGATTATAATAATAACGCTCATGTTCCAGTCGGTGAGATCTGCATGTTTTGTACAGATTCACCGCTGAAGAACTCGTCCCTCGGAATAAGAGCAGGATTCTCGGTGTGTGCATTAAGAAGTTTGCCTCCATCACTGGAAGTTAATTAAACGATTGATAATAAGAAAAACACAAACAGGAGGGCGTGCTGCCTTTCATCCTCTCTGTATCTTCCCAGACAGAAACAGTCGCGGATTACAATTCCTCCGCTTCCACCCGGCACACTGCTGTGTGTTTCAAAATGCTTATATTTAATCATTTCCCCCAACCGCAAATATATCACAAACAGCACATGATTAAATGAAAACTATGAAAACTGTTCTGTGTTCGCGCTACAAGTGGGAGTATTTCCATATTTCTCTTTCTCTCTCTCTCTCTCTCACCCCCCTCTCTTTCTTTCTCTCTCAGGGGAGTAGCAGGAACAGTGAATAAATAAAGAAAGAAATGATTTAGTCTGAAAGAAAATAATGTGAGTCTCTTGTCCTCCTTTTTCAATGCAGAGTATAAAACTGAAGGTTAAATCTGGACAGCCAGGAGGCATTCTATCCCTTTTTATTAATGCGATTTCTAACTGATTTTACGCTTCCTTTTAGTTTAATTCTGCCGTCATCCATTTTTCTTGTTTGTAAAGCACTTTGTAGACTGTGTTTTTAAATAAGTGCTGTATAAATAAGGTTTATATACATCTACATACCATGTATACTGCATATATACACTCTGTGAGCACTTTATTAGGTATTAGACCTCATTTGTAGACTTAACAACATTAGTCTTTGCACTCGTCTTCCCCTGTGATGTCAGAGTCTGAATGTTTACTAGCCCAGTCACTCCCCTGTCTGCGTGCCCCACTATACGGGAGTTTACGGTAGTTCTGTGGTTCAACCTTCCTTCCAATCTTGCATTCCTTACTTCCTGCTTTCTCTCCAGTTCATGTTTGTACATAGCACTAATATACTAATCCCAACTAACATAGAGTTATACTAACACACGTATATGTTTGTCAAACTAACAAACTAACATTCACTAGTTTGGGTATTTGTAATTTAAATCACTTAACTAACTTGCTCACGCATCTCCAGTCATTCTGTTCCGCCTCCCTATTCTATCACTGATTACTTGCTTAGTTTCAGCGAAGTATTCGCACCTGTCTCTCCGTATCTCTGCATCTCCTGATTCTCTGCAATTGTCTACTCTCTAATCTGGAGCCGTTTGTATTACATGTGTGTCTTTGTGAATCCAGTCCACGTTTTTGTTTCCCCCTCGTTATTGTCCAATTACCCTTTCATGTGTCTCACCCGATGCTTATTTGTCAGACCGCCCTCACTCCCATGCCCCGCCTAGTTTGTCTCATTCCCCTGTGTATTTATACCTGTCCTTTTCAGTTGCACGCTGCTAGTTCGTCTTGTCCTGTGTCTGAGTCCTTGTCCTGTGTCTGAGCCCCGAGCCATTTTCTCCCGTCCCCCGGTTCTAGCCTCCTTGTTCCCCAGCCCTTGTCCGCCTTGTATATCTGGACTTCCTGTTTTGACCCCTGCCTGCTTCCCTGGACTCTTCTTTGGTTGTTGTGGATTTCTGTACCTTGTTGGACTGACCCCCTGGTTTTTGACCTTTGCCTGTTTTTTGACTCCACTCTGTCTGCCCCCGCTGTTGCAATTAAACCTGCCATTTTTTCCGCACCCCTGCCTGCTTTTGGTTATTCTGTTCCCCCCCGGCGTAACTGCCCGCAGAACTGCTGCTCGCTGGATGTTTTTTGCACCGTTCTCCGCAAACTCTCGAGACTGCTGTGCGTGCTAAGCCCAGGAGATCGGCAGTTTCTGAGACAGTCAAACCACCCTGCCTGTGGGCACTTAGATCACATTTCTTCCCCATTCTGATGGCTGATGTGAACATTAACTGAAGCTCCTGACCCATATCTGCATGATTTTATGCATTGCACTGCTGCCACACGATTGGCTGATTAGATAATCACATGAACTGAAGTAGGTGTATGGGTGTTCCTAATAACATGCTTAGTGAGTGAATATATAGAGAGAAAGAGAAATAGAAAGAGAGAGAGAGAGAGAGAGAGAGAGTAAGGGAGTGAAAGAGAGAAATTCCAGCAAGACCTTTGGTTAATGAAACCCTTCCTCAAAGTCACTGGCTTATAATGGATGATAAATTATTAACGTCAGCAACAGGCTAAGGAGGAATTAAAGAAGGAACACTGAGAGGGGAGAGGGTTGTCTGGTTGCAACCCTGGAGCTAATTTCACAGCACATTAATGTAAACAGTCCACAGCCAGAACTGAGACTTGGGGGACATGTATATTAATAACCAGCTGATGAGAAGGATCTCTGCTCTGTATCTTGTATCGTTACATAAACTAGGGCACAAGTGTTATTGTTTAATCCTGGTTTAATCCCCCCCCCCCCCCCCCCAACCCCATTTTTGCCCTCTTCTCTTTCCCTGCTGAGAAAGCCTGGAATGGGCTCAGGAAGTCTTCACACGTGATACTTTTACAGCGTGATAGCATTTCCAAGAACATTTCTGTATCCAACAGTTCAAGGAACAAACTATATTTGATCCAATTTTTACTATAATTGTATTTGCCTCTCATTTTTAATTTTCATGTCCCTAAAGAAGCCGTGCCATCTAGGTCAAGGGTACGGGAGGGAACTGGGTTGCCGTGGCTACCTGGCTCATCCGATTTCAGCTCGGAGCTCTCGCACACTGACCGGTGTCAGGCCGAACACAAGCCTTCTTCACAAGATTAAAGCTGTTGTGACAGACAAAAGGCAGTCAAATAACTCCATCGCTGCAAATGACAGCTTCAGATAGCTCATGTCACGGCTGACTGCGTTTTCCAAAAGAAAATAAAGTTCTCATTTTTGCCTGAATATGTCAACGTGTCACACTTTGTTAAGGTAGTTTCACGCTGAAGAAGAATCGCCAACCAAACGGGTTCTCTCTCCATCCAAATCAACCAAACGGGTTCTCTCTCCATCCAAATACCTTCAGCAGCTCTACCTCCAGGGAATTCATTAGCATTATTCATTTAACTGTTTATTGTATTTGCCTTTATTTTTTAATTCAATTACCAAAGACCTTGAATTGCATTTTTAGAAACGGGCATCTTTTAACCAAGCTGTTTATTCAAATCCCCAAATTGTTACAAAGGGTTTTGTGGAAGTAATCTCAACCATTATAGCTTGATAAGTTTTCATACATTACAAATTAAATCCCGTTATTTTTGGCAAAACATGTGTTCCAATTTCATATTATATTACAACTCCCATTTACATACAAACAACATTCTAAAAGATGGGTATTACCCTGGAATAAACTAAATCTAGAAATCTAAAACTAGAAATGTGCCTGTTTGCAATCCATCAATCTTCCACAGATGAAGGATTCTGTCTGACCATTTTGCACAGGCATGTGAAAAATCTGAAACGGCTGTTTAACAAAACGGGCAGATTCAATTTGCGGCAATGACATGCATCCACTGCATTTGACCCATCCTTGTTACTTACTACTGTTACGGGCAGCCAAAGTGCAGCACCCGGGGACCAACCCCAGGTCTGAGGCCAGTGCCTGGGTCAAGGGCAATGGCAGGAGCACACCGAGGGGCAATTCAGACTCTCCAATTAACCTAAGCTACATGACTGTGGGAGGAAACTGTAGGAAACCCACACACACACACACACACACACCCTGCACACTCCAAGAGACGTTACAGTTCGGCCTGGAGAAACCGCCGGGGTGCACACACCGGACAGAACAGCAAGGGGCGGTTTCCCCCGACGGGAACGTCGACGCGGCCCCGAACACAAAGCGAAACTTCCTGAGCCGGGAACGTCATCCCGTGAGCAAGAGCGGAATATGAAAGTCAGATCTGGCGTTCGCGCATTCGCGCATTTGTTCAGCACAGCCCCCCCCCCCCCCCCCCCCCCCCCGCCCAGGTGGTGTCAGCTCCAGGGTCGCCAGATGTGCGCATATTGTTATTCATGAATCCTGACTGCTGTGGGTTTCCTCTGCGTGACATTAAGAGCATTTTTATTCATAATGAACCACCCAAATTGTCCTTGGGAGGGAAGCGAGCTCGGAGGCAGCGTCCGGCCACTGACCCGTGGCTTGTGAATAAACATGAAAAAAAACAACAGTCACCCATCCGTTTGAAACGAGCGGCCATCGACGCGTGGCCCGGGAGGGGGGACCAGGAAGAGTGATGGGCCCTGTTAGAGAGAAGCCGGAATGAAAAGAAATGACATCGTCCTCTAATGCTTTATTCAGTTATGCGATTTGCTCCCCGCATCTCTCTCTCTCTCTCTCTCCCCCTCTCCCTCTATCGCTGTGTGATACACCCTTCACATCGGAGACGGACCAGCCGCGCGGATCGGTTCAGTCCATTGTTCCGGGGTTTCTAGGTAACCCGCAGCTAAGCAACCGGTACTCTCCGGGCGCGGAGCGGCAGTTTGTCTTAAACGCAGTCTGAAAGAGCCTCTGTTCACCGCTCACCGGCCACCGCGCAAGGCCAGACAGAGGGAAAACAAAATGGCGGCGACGCGTTCCCCGGCAGAGCCGCGGTTGAAGCTGAACAGCGGGTGCTTGATTTCCTATCAAATAGGAAAAGAAAAAAAAAAAGAAAAAAAACACAAAAAAAATCAATCTTACTCTGCGGTAATCAGCGATAGCTCAGGCAGCTAATGCCGAACATAATGACCTTGTAGGCAGCGCAGAGATAAGCCAGGCCCACGTGCGCCGGGAACGATGAGATCTCACCGGTCTTCCGACAGCCTCTCGCTCAGCGGCAGCCCGCCGAAACCCGCGACCGGCCGTCACGGACGAAGTCACGCCAGCGCAGCGCCGCCTTCAAAATGGCCGTGCCCTTCATCTCAACCGAAATCTATAAAGGTACCCGAACCTAACCGTTTCGCGGGCGAAGCCGGGGGAACGATTTTTGTGCCATTATCTCGGGGAGCGGCACAAGCGTACTGTTCGGAAGAACACTTCCAATTTTGTGTGGAAATGCGCTTGCGGGAGGGAAAGCGACAGGATACACAAGCGATCTCCCAATCCCGAGGCGGCGGGAGCTCTCTTAGACGGATTTTCACCACACAATGCCAGCGCGGGAGAGAACTGTCAGACGCCACTCCAAAAGGCGGAGGCGCTAACCGGGGTCCACGGGGGGGTAAACATTGCAGGAATAACACAAACTCTCAGCACAAGGCCACCGCGCACAGCTAGCGCCCGCACCTTTGTTCCTCCACCCAAGGACGGCAGACGTCTCCCCGGGCCAGGAACGAGCTCAACACTCACCGCAGAACACCGCGCTACCTCTGCATTAGCATCCCTGAAATATAATAACCAGACTCCCACCGCGGAGCCAGAGCCAATCGGCCGGCGCGGCAAGCGTGCCACTGCGGCAGTGGTACGAGAAATCATTCCCCGTCCCGCCGAGACTCATTTGAAGGTAATGCAAGTCAAATAAAATATTTCACCTGCACTCCCGCCCAGAGAAAACAAGCTGGAGGTTCGGCAGCCAGCAATTGGGCGCAACAGGACGCTGTTCCGAGTAGCCGCATAAGTAACTTTGCCCTTAACTTTGCAAATGTTTTTATTTATTTATCTTTTTTCCTTCCCGGAGGTTCGTAATCGTTTCACAGAGGGTTCGGTTCCCCGTGCGAGTTTAAGAGCCGTTAAAGAGTGGCCCGAATTCATAAAGCTGTCCGAGAGTATTTGAGGTTGGAAATAGGCACTCACTTCTCTTTATTCTCTGCATTGGCGGTGAGGAATGACCTTTCAGAGGTCTGATGGAGAGAGAGAGGAGGTGAAATCATCCAGACTGCGGTCCCGCCGGGCCTCCTGGCTGACGGCGCGGGGCCGGGGAAAGGGAACGGGGCCAGGGCCGGGGAACGGGAACGGGAGGAGAGCGCAAAGTCACAAACGGGGGGGGGGGGGGGGCGACAGGGAAGTCCCGCGCGACTCCAGAGGCTGTCCGTCAACCGGGGCGAGAGAATTAGGCCGGGGCCGGACTCCGGGGCCCGGGACAAGCCGCTCTCCGTCTGTCTGATCTCGACAATCGCGTTAAGAGCCGGGGCCGGCGGATGGCAGATTAGGGAGCTTGCAGGGGCGCCCAGATTTCCCTGCGGCACTGCCCGGAAAAACGCCCGCGGGGAGGGGGGAGCGGAGGGGGGAGGCCAGCGCACCCTGCCAAATCACCGCCTGCTCATGTTCACATTTACCGCTGAATAAAACTCCCGCCGCAAGAGGAACCGTGTCTTTCTGCAGAGTGGGAAGCGCACTGTAAATCCGGCCTAACTTAATCTGTATCTTATTCTACATTTTAAACATCTCTGCACTTGATGCTTTTAAACTTGTTTTTCTCACCCCCCCGTATAATAAAAATGAAAGAAACACAGAACATCCTCCCGCCATTTATCTGTTGTAAAGGGATGTTCTTCAAGCCAAAGACAGCTGCGTGCATAATATGCAGTGATTCTTCTTCTCCCGTGGAGTGCTTGCCAAATTAATTGTTTTGAGGTTCTTGGCTCTAAAATGCCATCTAAAACATTTATTGTGGAGTGTTGAAAAACACATCTCAAAATTTATCACATAACAAATGCAATCCGAGGAGAGATGAAAACACAGAGATTTAACTGCAAACTGCCAAGCCACCTCAGTGTTAACCTTTACTTTAAACCATAATGTCTTTATTGCTTCAAATACATAAAATTGTAAGAGAAAAGAAAACATAAGAACTAAAAATGTAAAAAATACTTCAACAGTAAACTGACTTACTGTATATTCATCATGTTTGGGTTATGCATGTGGTCTGTAGACATTTACAATGTGGACTCCAAGTGACTTCCCTGTAGCAACCTCTGGATACCCTTGGAAGTGACCCCACCTCACACAGAGTACCCATCTCTGGTCAATAATCTCCCATAGGATTTTGGGCAAGGAATTAAAGGTACAATAGGTAATTATGGACTTCTAATGGTCAATCAATGAGCTTCAATTATTGTACAGCTGTACAATATTTTGCTACAAAGTGGGTCCGTGAACTGTATATTTTGAAACCCGAATTTAAGGACTCCAATGAGCCTTTTTCAATGATAAGAAGGGATTGTAACAATGTTTTAACACAAAAATCCTATCTATTGTACCTATAATGCTATGGTGGAACAGTCTTGACTAGTGATTCTGAAAAGCAAGATGGCAGTCTATCTCTTTCTATTGGATTAAAAAAAAAAGGTTTTACATCAGGAGGCTTTAACACAATCCTTAGACCCCAGTCCAAGATAATCTGAGCTGGAGACAAGAGAGGTGTTGCGCTCTCTCTCTCTCTCTCTCTCTCTCTCTCTCTCTCTCTCTCTCTCTCTCTCTCAATTGAGAATTGAATTATTGGATCAACTCTCTAAATCCTTCTCTCTGTGATGATTTATTCAACAATACAGCTGGGCCAGTATAGTGAGCATTTGAAAATGATAACGTCTGGACAATATTTGAATATTGCACTATGCTATATTGTTTACCATGCAAAATATATAGATTTTTAAAATCTCATTCCCTCAGTGTCTTCTATTTAATGACAAGCGATTTCAAAACATGAAGGACTCCCACACAAAGGTTCTTGATATCCACCCATCCCTCCCAGCAGGGTTGCCTAGCGTGAGGTTGCTCGATGCTGGTCGGAGCCCCTGGTGGGCACATAAGGATGCTGACATGCTTCTGGAGACGAAGAAAAGGAAGAACTCTACCGTTGGGCCCTTGAGGCACCCCTTACCCCAAAAAACAGCTCCAGGGGCTTTACTCCTGTTCTCCCTCTCTCACCTGCCCACTAGCAACTGTTCTCTCTGGCATTTCCCCCAGGGTGTCCTTCAAAAAGAGAAGAGTGTTCTCAATGGACCTCCCCTGGTTAAATAACAGATTTAAAAATAAATCTCCCTTCCTCTGCGGACATACCTCCTTTTTTTTCTTTTTTTTTGAAAAATCTTTTGAAGTTTACTCAAACGTTATTACATTTCCTCGGTTTGCAAACTTTGTGACTGAATCTGAATCCTGTCCTCAAACCATCAACATTTCTCAGAGTTTTCTTGTTTGCGCTTTTTTCCAAGAGCTTCAACTTGCTACAAACTTGTGGTTCGGAAAAAGGAAAAGAATTGTGAAAATGTTTTTACAATGTTGCATATTAATGGATTTTTTCTAGCTGGGTATTCGAGAACTGTTGACTTCTTTCTCTGATAGTTTGTTTTTTTCCATTCTAACATGGACTAGGAGCCAGTGCCCTTCTTCCTTGTTGTTCGGCCCTGGCAGCCATTTTGTACGTGTTCTTCCTATTTATAGCTTCAACTTGACTCAGAGACCTACAGAGGCACTGAAAAACAATCCAATGCAGATGCCCTTTCTGTAGTGAAGGGGACACGCACATCCACGATGACTATCTCCGCCATTTTAATGTGCATAAAACCGCATGCAGTAGCTGCAAAAAAGGAAATAAAATAGATAAACGCAATGGGGGAATTAATTTGAACAAACAGCTGCTACCTGACTCAGAATGTTCTGTAAAAGGAAGGAGAGTGAATAAATATGATAATACTTCATTTTATTTTTCGTCCTGCTGGCAGAGAGAGAGAGAGAGCGAGCGAGAGAGAGTAATGCCAGCTGAGAGATTTGTAAATTGACCTCAGCGTTAACAAGCTCCTCAATGATAAACAGTCATCTACAAAATGTGCCGATATCAACATCACAAAACCATCAGCTTAGTGCTACTTAGCGACGTGAGTCAACGTTGAAGGGCATTTTCCTAACTCCTTTCCCAACACTCAAATAAACTCCATTTACACAGTTTGCGAAACCAAATCACAGGAATACCTCGATTAACACCTTCCTTAAATCATTAAAGCAGAACGTGGGCTAACTACGTATTGTGCCAACTCCATCTTCTTTCCCTCTCTCTCTCTTTCTACCGGCTCTTCGGCCCCAGTTTCTGCAGCCAGGCCGAATGTACTTTAATCTCTCCTCTTTTCCCCGACTCGTTCAACTCTCCGCGGGCGGAGTGCGCGGGGAGCCCCGTTCTCAGTTGAGTCACGTCCGCGCCGTGCGAAATGACAAGCAGGTAAGACTCCGCTGCCATTCTGCTCCTCGGGAGATAAAAAAAGACAGTGCGACGACACCCTGACCTTTTCGAGTCCCCGCTACTGTCCCGCGACACGACACGGACCCGCCGTGCGGCCGCTGTCCAAGCCGGCCAATCAGGAACGCCGACGCCAGACTCGCGGTGGCCAAGGTGACACGAGGCACATCCTGCGACATTCCTCCCCGGGTAAAGTTTGACCACTAACGCGCCAGTTCTGTGCCGCTGATCTAAATTCGGCCCGTCTCTCCAACCCCCACTCCGCCACTTCTAGACATCTTCTGCCTCTCCGCTGCAGGCAGGAAGCAGAGGAGAGGTTCAGGGCTCGAGAGCAGGGGTCCAGGGATTGACATTCCCCACGCAAGCTCCCAAACTTCCGTGGTTACCTGAGACACTGCAGGTTATTAGTGCCAAAAGGCTAATTTCCCTCCTTGAACTGCCTTCAAAGCTATGAATTTACCCTGGAAAAATTCTACTATTTTATAGTAGCAAATGTCTTCACACTGAACCAATTACACTCCAGGGACAGGATTTTTTTTTTGAGCCACACAGAAGAAGATATTTTTTTCAGTCCTATTCATCCCTTCATGTACCCAGCACATATGCTCAACTGCCAAAAAACCAGAGTCAAACAAGGTCAAACCATAGTCCATGAGCTGCTCCCATAGGAATCCATGGAACCAGTTAGTGGAAGTTGTCTCCATTCCATTACATTACATTAATGGCATTTGGCAGATGTTCTCATCCAGGGCAGCGTACAGTTGATTAGACTAAGCAGGAGACAATCCTCCTCTGGAGCAATGCAGGGTTAAGGGCCTTGCTCAAGGGCCCAACGGCTGTGTGGATCTTATTATGGCTACACCGGGGATCGAACCACCAACCTTGCGTGTCCCAGTCATTTACCTTAACCACTACACTACGGGCATAGTGTACATCTCGATGTTCGAGACAGACCAGCTCTCATGTAGCCAACAGTATCTCTCTCACGTGTGTCGCCTCACGAGGTCTATAAGCCTCATCCGTGCTGTTCCCCTGTCCCCGCACCCCTTTCCCTCCCAAAACTACTGCCCCCCTCAAACCCAAACCCCAGATGAGCTGCAATAACATCCACTACCTGTTCTCCACCACAGGCTGGAGTGTTCTCTGCTCAGATGAGGGTATTATGGAAGACGGTTTTTACCAGACAAAACATCAACGCCCCAGTGTTTCAGCCGCTGGTTTCGTTTCCTGCAGTGAAACTGTTTGGACAGTGTTCAAGACGGCCTGGTGAATTTTATGGCACTGATTGATGGCTTTTGGCTGCATCCTGTCCTGGAGGATCTGAGGCTACAGCAGACTCTGGTGACTTTTATTGCCCCATTCTAGCTCTCTGTGAGTGTTCCCTGTCTAAGCACAGGGCCCGAGAATAAACATGAGGAATATGGTATTATCAGACATTATTCATTATTTACAACAATAATGGCCGTTATACCCACCGATCTATAAATATGGCTTATGGCCACACCATCTTGAATATGGCCAATCTCATCCTTCTCTACCTCGGAAATATGGCTGATCCCCAATCTTATCTTTCTCTTTCACTCTCTCTCTCCTCTTCCTGCATTACCCCCCCCCCCCCCTTGCTCTCTCTCTCAAATATGGCTCATGGCCATACCACCCAAATATGCCCAATCTCATCTCTCTCTCTCTCTCTCTCTCTCTCACTCTCTCTCTCTCTCTCTCTCTCATATCTCTCTCTCTCTCACTCTCTCTCGTCCTGCATTACCCCCCCCCCCCATTGCTCTTTCTCAAATATGGCTCATGGCCAAACCACCCTATACTATACCCAATCTCACCCCCACCCCCACCCCCCCCACCCCCACCCCCACCCTAAGTGCCCTCCAGCTCCTCAGAGGGAGGGTCTTCAGCGGGTTGGCGGTGAAAACACTCAAAAGACCAGGCGGCAGGGCCGGTGACAGTAGCTCACAGTTTATGGACAGAACGAGTGGAGTGTGTAAAGTTCAAGTGAAACATCTCGGGGAGTGAATGAAGGCGCTGACATTTTAATAGGAGTGATTTCCCGCCCTCCCTAACCCGGCGCGCGGCCTCTGCGTTCAGTCATTTCCCCAAAAAACAGCGCGGGCCTGCCCGAGCGCAGCCGTCTCTCTTTGCATTATTTTTAATTCCTCTCTTCCGTTCGGCTGTTCTGAGGGGGATGGATGGCTCTATTTGCTGGCCTGAAGGTCTAGTGTGGCCAGGCTCGAAGGAATTACTCAGCAGAAATGCGCTTAGTCATGGTGCAATTTCAATAGAAAAAAAAAACAAAAAAACATTAAACTTTGATTACAAAAAAAAAAAAAAAAAAAGATAGGTTTCTTTTCTTTATTGTCAATCAAGTTGGAAGGGGAATTGTTTCCCGGATGGTTTCCCGGCTCAGTTAAAATGAATGTGCACTCACACAAAAACACAAAGTGCAACACCAAAGGGAGGAGTGCAGAACGTTGGTCGAGCAGGCCCCAGGTAAAGTCTGGCTGTGTTTGGTAATGATCACAGAATATCCTGAGAGATATCGGTCAACGCTAATTTATCTCAATCCCAAAAGCAGTGACGGGGAAAAAAGAGATGAGTTAATGGCCACGCATCCCGCTGTCCATCACGCGAGGAGAACAAGTACTCATTTTAAGGAAGACACAAAACGCAGACTTCTGCGTGGATCGATAGGCCTGTTTTCTTTGTGGCTACCCTCCAATGCAGCAGGTACACACATTGATGAATGGCCACAGATTTGTTCTTTGTTTCATTTTGAAGTGAAGGCACGGGCGTCTGAAGACAGGACGGAACGTGTCCGTCAGACATAATGGCCCCTTCTTGGCTCACTCACATTAGCTTTTTTTTTCCCAGCATGCACTAGCCCCTGGTAGCTGTACCCTCCATTAAACACAGAGTAGGCTCCCTCGAGCTTTAGGCTCTGTGCTCACAGTGCCACTAATGCTGTTCCTTTCCCCCACTTTCAAAACATTCTGATTTAATTCATCACTGCAACAAATTGTGTTTCATTTTTTTTTTTGCATTTTTGTGATCTTGAAGCTTGGAACATCCAGTTCTATGTTGGACCATCTCGTTGCTACCATGTGCTCTCCTTTCCCCTCCTCCTCTCTCTTCTCCTCCCTCTCTTCTCCCCTCAGTCTCCTCTCTCTCCTTCGCCTCTCCTCCTCTCTCTTCTCCTCCCTCTCTTCTCCCCTCTCCTCCCTCTCCTCCTCTTCTCATCTCCTCCTCTCTATTCTCCTCCCTCTTTTCTCCCCTCAGTCCCCTCCTCTCCTCTCCTCTCAGTCCTCTCCACTCCTCCTCTCCTCTCTCCTCTCCTCTCCTCTCCTCTCCCCTCAGTCCCCTCCTCTCCTCCCCTCTCCTCCTCTCTCCCCTCCTCCCCTCTCCTCTCCTCTCTCCTCTCCCCTCCTCTCCCCTCAGTCCCCTCCTCTCCTCTCCTCTCCCCTCAGTCCCTTCCTCTCCTCCCCTCTCCTCCTCTCTCCCCTCCTCCCCTCTCTCCCCTCTCCTCTCCCCTCAGTCCCCTCCTCTCCTCTCCTCTCCCCTCAGTCCCCTCCTCTCCTCCCCTCTCCTCCTCTCTCCCCTCCTCCCCTCTCTCCTCTCCTCTCCCCTCCCCTCAGCTCCTCTCTCCCCTCCTCCCCTCCTCTCCTCCCCTCTCTCCTCTCTCCTCTCCCCTCCAGAGGCAGATGCTGCAGGTTGTGTGCAGTCATTAACACTGTGCAGGTGACAGAGCTGCGCAGTCACTGAGTCGTTGAGGCTGAGGTGTAAAACCCCTGTGCAGCTGTCACAGGGAGACAGAGCAGAGAGCTCCCTGGTGTGCACTGAGACCTCATCACCCCTGCACACACACACACACACACATGCACGCACCCCCACACACACACACACACACACACATGCACGCACCCCCACACACACGCACACACCCCTCCACACACACACGCACCCCCACACACACACACACACACGCATCCCCCCCACACACACACACACACCCCTGCACACACACACACACACACACAACCCCCCCAGACTGGACTGATGGAAAGTTACTGTGCTGTCCATGGTCGACATGAAACAGCCAGGTTCCCATATCAGACCATGGGGCATATGGTGAGCTCTGAAGTATGGGGACAATGAATAGTAAACCTGCTGTCATTTCTACAAGCTGAAACCGAAATGTATAAAAATCCCCTTTAATAAAAGCTGCAAATCTGCACTTCAACCACACACTGCGCTTCCAAATACTATGAAGCTCAACTGTACGTACACCCTGCTGCCCAGAACCATTACAGCATGACCATACAAACAAACCAACAAAGTATGATTATGTTCATGAACATATTTTCCTTTCTTTCCCTGGCGTCACATTTAAAAAAAAAAATGTCCACTCTCCTCTTCCGTGCTCTAACTTTTCAGGACGCTGTACTTACGTCCGAAGGATGACTCATCTCTCCCAAACACAGGGAAGTGAAGACAATGAAAGCATTCGAAAGTGCAGTCCGGGGGGGGGGGGGGGGGATTGATTTTCCTCGATTAACCTCCTCCGTCTCTCAGACCTCCCGAACGCTCAACGGCGCTCAGACGCCATTCCGGAACGTGCTCTCCGTCCCCGCCTGTCACTCAAACCTCCTCCCCGTTCCCTCGGCAACGATGCCGGGCGTCATGAAGCCCGCGATGAGAATGAGGGTTTCGCGTGCATCATTCATGAGCCTCCTGTACGTGAAATCACAAAGCGGGGGCACACACACACACACACTTATTTATTTCTTTCAGTCGGAGAGGTTGTGTGAGTGCAACATTTAAAGGCGGCGGTGGAGCAGAGGAGAATGCAGAAGCAGGCCACCCCGGTGACAGCGGGGAGATTGATAACGCCGGGAATGAAAACGTCTCTCCCGCGCAGGCAGCCGGACAGCGGCCCCCGTCACTCCGACTCAAACGGATCCCCAGGTGAAGACGCCCGCACAACCCGGCCCAATACACTCTCCCAGAAATATGACTGGAGGAAAAAAATGAAATGATGAAAATGAGATGAGGAAGGAGAGAGAGAGAGAGAGAGAGAGAGAGAGAGAGAGAGAGAGAGAGAGAGATTGGGGAGAGCAGGGTAAAACTAGCACATCCAAAACTGTCATTTAGTGGGATTTGTGAAACTGATAGGGAATATAAGAAAGGATATATTTTAATGCATTACTGCCATCAATCAGAGAGATCATCATTCACTGCCGCAGGGAAAACCTGGAGGAGGGCCGACACAGCGACGTCTGCGCCGTCGCCCAAAACAAATGAACGGGAGCGACGGAGAAGGGCCCTCCGTCCGTGCGGAGAAGCTTCGACATCGATAACGAAATCATCTGCAAAAGATCAACACGCCAATAAAATGGCAGTTAGTGCTGGCCGGTGGAGGACTGCACGCTGTGAGAAAACGATGCTGTCTAACAGCTCTGAGCGGGGGGAAAAAATCACACATTTGCATACTAGTATGAACGGAAGAGACTGCCATTTTGTGAATCCGGTCTCGAGTGATACACCGGGAGACCCTACTTCTTCTACAGGCTAATTCATTTGCCAGTTCACATTACATGACATTATATTAATAGCATTTTGGCAGACGCTCTTATCCAGAGTGACGTACAGTTGATTAGACTAAGCAGGAGGCAATGCAGGGTTAAGGGCCTTGCTCAAGGGCCCAACGGCTGCACGGATCTTATTGTGGCTACACCGGGGATCGAACCACCAACCTTGCGGGTCACAGTCATGTACCTTAACCACGACGCTACAGGCCGCCCTAATACACTATGTGCCTTTAGCCCCGTCCTCTTTTGGTTAATACAACACAAGGAAATTGGTCGTGATCCATTAAATTAATAGAGGCCGATGAAAATAAATACAATAAATACAAATTAGTGCTTCATCTGAAAACTAACAGAGATACGATGCCAGAGTAGGATGGTTATAAAACTGGGCTGCTTACTTCAATGAAGCAAACTCAAATTAGTTCTTTAAATGAACGAGATTTACTAGATAATTCTATCGAGCGAGTAGTTAATCAGAGGATAAGGATCGAGCAGCCATGTTTCTGTGTTTGGGGCAGCCTGTAGCCTAGCGGCTAAGGGACACGATTGGGACCCGCAAGGTTGGTGGTCCAAGCCCCGGTGTAGCCACGATAAGATCCGCACAGCGGTTGGGCCCTTGAGCAAGGCCCTTAACCCTGCATTGCTCCCCGGGTGCTGCACGGTGGCTGCCCGCTGCTCCTCAGTCACGAGGATGGGTCAAATTACCCCACGGGGTTCAATAAAGTATGAAGTATCTTCATAATTTGTCACAAGATCAATGTGTATGAGGTGATGACGTGTCGTGGTGTTTAGGAAGGGGGGGGGGAAGGGTTGGGTTTATGTATTTTTATTTTTTTGTATGTTGTAAGAAATAATAAAAAAACTGTTATAAAAAGTATATCTTCTTCTTCTTCTTGTGAGATGAGTGACAGCCTGACTAGCCCTCGCGCTCTGTTGGGTTGAATGGCCGCAGATGGAGCAGCCCGTCAGCGCTGCTACAAACACGCCGTCTGCCCCGCTCCGTGTTGAAAACCGGCTCGATTGCTCCCGGCGCATCTTAAGTGCAATAACCTTCCGGGATATAGCCTGCAGTCCAAACAACATTTTCTTCAACTTTGCCAGATTAACCTGAAGCACCCAGAGATGGCTCTCATATGACAAAACAGCACCAGAGGGCCGAATGAGTCTGGCTGCATTAAGCACGGGGTGAATGGGTCCCATCCACGGGGTCACAGCTACAGGGGCCCTGTGGGGACACACAGAGCCAAAGGTGTTTGTTATCCTGAGGAGAGTCTAAAGGACCCCGGGGAAAGGGACTATCAGACCAGCTCTTTGCCTTCCACAGATGCGAACACACCATCATCATTTCCTCACATCAAAACATCAGGGCACATCCACAAGGCATTGGTGTTTTGTGGAAAGACCTCCATATGCCAGGCATCTGTTACATTAACCTTGCTGTGATGAGTATCTGAAACACACACAAGCTTTCACATCTCTGCTAACCTGAATGAGTGCTGCTATTTTATTATTATGAGTAGTAGCAGTAGCAGTAGCAGTAGTAGCAATAGCAGTAGTAGCAGTAGCAGTAGCAATAGCAGTAGTAGCAATAGCAGTAGTAGCAGTAGTAGTAGTAGTAGCAGTAGCAGTAGCAGTAGCAGTAGCAATAGCAGTAGTAGCAATAGCAGTAGTAGTAGTAGCAATAGTAGTAGTAGTAGTAGTAGCAGTAGTAGTAGCAGTAGCAGCAATAGCAGTAGTAGCAGTAGCAGTAGTAGCAGTAGTAGCAGTAGCAGTAGTAGCAGTAGTAGTAGTAGCAGTAGTAGCAGTAGCAGTAGTAGCAGTAGTAGCAGTAGCAGTAGCAGTAGCAGTAGTAGCAGTAGTAGTAGTAGTAGTAGCAGTAGCAGCAGTAGCAGTAGTTGCAGTAGTAGTGGTAGCAGTAGTAGTAGTAGCAGTAGTAGTAGTAGTAGTAGTAGTAGTAGTAGTAGTAGCAGTAGTAGTAATAGGAGTAGGAGTCTTGGTGAGCATTTTTATGATTATTTATTTGCTTTCTCTCTTCTCTCTTTTCTGTGATGGCCGCTGTCTGCGGGGATCATCTTTTCCAGGGAGAAAGGCGGACGAGCCCCCCCGAGGATTGATGAGACCCCGTGGCGATCGATCTCCCGGCTCCTAAGCCCCGCGAGGCGGAGAGGAGCGTCTCATCTGTAACCTGTTACGTGGGCTTCAGCGATCAGGCCCGGCCCGGCGCCCTATCGATCAGGCGGAGGGGCGGCCCAGGGTGGGCTCTCGTACGGCGAGAGACCACCGCAGCGCTCGCCCCGACGACGCGCCCTGCGCCGGGCGATAAAGACGGAGCGGAGCGGGGCGTAAGAGCGAAAGCCAAAAGAAGAAAGCATTCTGCCGGCGGGCTTTCGGGGGGGGGGGGGGAGGCGCAGAGCCTGGGTCATTTACCCCGCCGTTCGGCCCCATTGGAGGCTAATGTCGAAACAGCCCCCCAGGGAGGCCGGAGAGATGAGGGGCTTGGGGAAAAAAATCCATTTTTACTCCTTTTACTCTTATTGCAGGTTACCATGGGGACGTGACTCTGGGACGTGGCAGTGGCCAGGGGGAGGGGGGCACGGAGATGGAGGGAGAGATTGCGTGGCATGGAATCGTCGAAAAAAAAAAAAAAAAAGGCCCAGGAAGAATTTATACATTTGTCCTCCCCTTGTTTCTCCCCCTCTCCGCCCCCCCCCCCCCTGCCCTTTATATACGGGTTTGGTCCGACGGAGTGATTGAGAAGATGTCCGCCAGTCCAGGCTGGTTTGTGAGGCCTGTCTCCCGCTCTAATCCTTCCTGCAACGCAGAACGCCAGCGGAATCTAAAGCAGCGCTGCTCCTCCAGGGGTCTGGGGGGGGGGCGGGGGGGATGGGGGCGGGGGGGGTGAGAGACGGGGAGCCGGCCACACAACCGGCTGGACAGAAAGGTAATCTCTGTAGTTTCACACCACTACTTTCCCTCGTTTGACTCTGATTAACTCCAATAATGTAGCCCAGCCATTAAAGTGCTAATAAAAACTGGTAGGGTGAATGCAGGAGGGGGGGACGGGGGTAATGGGATCTCAGTCCCTCGGTGGAAAATAAACTCCTCACTGACAAGCTTTTAAGCAGATGAACGCGCTGGGGAGTGGCAGGGGGAACACGCACGGATGGCCGTATATAGTCCGCACAAATCACATCGACTACGTAATCTTGTGGTTATCTGTCTCCCATGCCATTTTTTTTTAAACAAATGTATTGATTGTTTTTTAAAGGGACACTTTTCACCACTCTGGGTTAGACAGGAGGTGGATGTGTTTTTACTTCCTGCTGAAAGCCTGAAAGATCCAGTTCCTGCTGAAAGCTCTACTTCCTGTTGAAAGATCCACTTCCTGCTGAAAGCTCTACTTCCTGTTGAAAGATCCACTTCCTGCTGAAAGCTGCACTTCTTGCTGAAAGCTGTACTTCCTGTTGAAAGATCCACTTCCTGCTGAAAGCTCCACTTCTTGCTGAATGCCCCACTTCCTGTTGAAAGATCTACTTCCTGCTGAAAGCTGCACTTCCTGTTGAAAGCCTGACTTCCTTTTGAAAGATCCACTTCCTGCTGAAAGCTCTCCCTCCTGATGAGAGCTTTGCTACATACCTGTGACTCTCCCGGCTTGAGAAGACGAAGCCACCATCCACCATTCCAGCACCACACACTGTAGCTGCTTTTGGCGAAATCTTTTCCTTTTGCACATATGCATCCCCCAGCCCTCTCTTCAGACCACTTCCTTCCTGTACTCACTGCAGAGAGGGTGAGAGGACGAGGGGCAGGTTTGTGGTGGGGGAGATGTAACCAGTCTCACTCCTCCATTTGATCTTTGGCTCTCTCTGAGTGCATGTCCGGAGAGTACAGTCCTACAACCCTGGACAAACTCCAGCCAACAAAGGAAGGTTATAGAGGGGTTGTTGGGACTTGTGACAGGTTTATAAATTGCTTTCTTATTTGATATATGTTCACTGAACTTTAGGGCAAGAAGCTTCTTTTCGGTTTTTTATGGGTTGTTTGTTTCTTCTTTTTTCCTTCCCAGCAGACATCTCACCAAAAGAAAAATAAACAAAGTGGGACACAGGGGTCAGAGTCCCAGCTTTCCACCGCGGTCGGGTTGTGGGCTCGACAGAATGCCAGGTCCCGGGCCAGTCCCAAACTGGGAATACTGGGATGGGATCTCGGAGGACTCTTCTGCACGACGGCCGACGCAGAATGCTGAAACGTTGCCATGCTCCGAGCAGAGCAGTAGAGAAGCAAGGTTAGCCAATTCCACCACAACACCCACGAAAAAACGCCCACAAAAAAATAAATGTTTGATCTGGCATTCTGACAGAGAAGCATTAAAGAACCTTAATTCCTGTAATTATACTCAGAAAAAGAGTGTTCTTTAGATTGTTTTCTTTTTTTAAGTGTTTGATGACAACAGCAATTACGCCTCCAAGAGAAATGAAGGCCCTCTGGAGAGTACAGAGGTTTGGCATTAGTGTCGCCACGACAACACTCATCGTTGGTGTCGCCACGACAACACCCACTGTTATTGTCACCACGGCAACGGCCACTGTTAGTGTCACCATGGCAATGGCCATTGTTAGTGTCACCACGGCAACAGCCACTGTTAGTGTCACCACAGCAACGCCCACTGTTAGTGTCGCCACGACAATACCCACTGTTAGTGTCACCGTGGCAACGGCCACTGTTAGTGTCACCACGGCAATGGCCACTGTTAGTGTCACCACTGCAACGGCCACTGTTAGTGTCACCACGACAATGGCCACTGTTAGTGTCACCACTGCAACGGCCACTGTTAGTGTCACCACGACAATACCCACTGTTGGTGTTGCCACGACAACACCCACTGTTAGTGTCACCACAGCAATGGCCACTGTTAGTGTCACCACGACAACGCCCACTGTTAGTGTCACAGCAATGCCCGCTGAGAAACAACGGAAGGAAAGGGACCACCTCCAGCAAACGGACACGCTCCGTGTCGACTTCCACTTCCTGTCAAAGTTGCCCCGCCCCCCAGAGTGCCAGCCGCCGAGCCAGCTCCTCTCGCTGTTGTTCTTCCACTCTCTTTTTTTCTCTTTTAAATGCTTTCACCATCCATTCAGCAAGAAAAGGCATGGCTGAGAGGGCCACAGCGACTCCATTAAAAACACCGGGACCTGACGGCCCTCTGACAGCTGCGAGATGTAATATTCACAGTCGAGCGCTTTGCATTTCTAACTGCAGGTTGCGCTGGGTCTCTGTTCTGAAGTTTAATTACAGCCTCAGACATGCACTCGGTGTTCTCTCTGAGGCTCAATCTGCTTATTACAGCCGTTCCTGCAGGCCTGCGCTGTGGTCAGCTGGATCAGTCACTCTGCGTACCCGGGCCTGCTAAGTGAATGCAACACAACCTATTGTAGTGTGGGTGTGTGTGTGTGCGTGTGTGTGCGTGTGTGTGTGTGCGTGTGTGTGCGTGCCTGTGTGTGTGTGTGTGTGTGCGTGTGTGTGTGTGTGTGTGCGTGCGTGTGTGTGTGCGTGTGTGCGTATGTGTGTGTGCGTGCGTGTGTGTGCATGTGTCTGTGAGTGTGTGTGTGTGTGTGTGTGCGTGTGTGTGTGTGCGTGTGTGCGCATTTATGCTTGCATGTGCGTGTTTCTACATGTTTGTGGATTTATGTCTGTGTATGTGTGACCTTGTGCCTATATAAGTGTGCACGTTTAAGTATTCTGTTTTGAGTGTGTGTGTGTGTGTGTGTGTGTGTGCATGCGCACGTATACATGGGTGTGTGCGTGTGACTGTGTCTATGACTGTGTGCACACGTGCTTGTTTGTGTGTGTGTGTATCTGTGCATGTGTGTGCATGCGTTTGTGTGTGTCTGTGTATGTGTGTGCGTGCGTTTGTGTGTGTCTGTGTATGTGCGTACATGCGTTTGTGTGTGTCTGTGTATGTGTGTGCATGCGTTTGTGTGTGACTGTGTATGTGTGTGCATGTGTCTGTGTGTCTGTGTATGTGTGCATGCGTTTGTGTGTGTCTGTGTATGTGTGTGCATGCGTTTGTGTGTGTCTGTGTTTGTGTGTGCCTGCTTTTGTGTGTGTCTGTGTATGTGTGTGCGTGTGTTTGTGTGTGTCTGTGTATGTGTGTGCATGCGTGTGTGTGTGTCTGTGTATGTGTGTGCGTGCGTTTGTGTGTGTCTGTGTATATGCACATTTATTCTTGTGTGTGAGTGTGTGCCTTTGTGCATTTACGTTTGCGTATTTAGTTACACTTCAGTGTATGTGTGGGCATGTGCCTATGTGAGTGTGTGTGCACATTTAAGTACTATGCTTGTGTGTTTGTGTGTGTGTGTGTGTGTGTGTGTGTATGCGTGTGTTTGAGTGTGTCCGTGTGTGTGTCCGTGTTTGTTTGTGTGTGTGTGTGTGCGTGTTTGTTTGTGAGTGTGTGTGTGTGTGTATGCGTGTGTTTGAGTGTGTCCGTGTGTGTGTCCGTGTTTGTCTGCGTGCGTGTGTGTGTATATTTGTGAGATTGTTTTATGAAATACACCTCTGAGGATTGAATAAATTGATTGCGTAATAAAGCTGTAGCTTGTGGTGCTTGTGGTGATGAAGGTGGCCATCACGCTCCAGATGAAACATTCACAGGCCCAGCCGTCGCTGCAAAACATCCAAATCTGCATCACCATTCGGCCTGTCATAATACCATTACCCCATCTTATAAACCATTCCACTTCATAACCAATGCATTCTCCAAAAACCTGAACAAAGCAAGGGAGCAATGGCTATTGAGGTTTTTTTTTTTAATTTTTTTTTTTTTGGTTTGGGACTGCAATATTTCCATATAATACACTCATAATTCATCTGCAGTGAGCTGCAGAAGTTCTCTGCCCGCGCTGAGGCCTCTGAGAGATTTATCTTGGCAAGAAGCGAGGAAGTCTGTAAGCATTACTGCCACTGTTTGTCACCTATTTACATTCATAATGCAAATGTTAATACTTCCTGGAATTAACGCACCGGCTTTTAATGGGAGCGCTACGTGGAGTGAATCAGAGCAGACCTCAGTGGAGGTGCAGCGGCAAGCATGACTTTCACGTGCTGACACAAAACAGGCATGTTTATACACGCAATCAAACACATGCACGTGCACAGATACACACAGATATATATATATAAACATGCACAAGCGACGTACACAAACAAACACATGCACACAACCAGACATACACATGCGCGCACACACACACCCATGAACACACACAGATACACACACACAAACACACACAGATGAGATGTACACAAATGAAAATAGAACCACAAAGAGGCATGTTGATACATCGAAGCAGACACATGCACGTGCGCGGACACACATGAACACACACAGATACACACACACAAACACACACAGATGAGATGTACACAAATGAAAATAGAACCACAAAGAGGCATGTTGATACATCGAAGCAGACACATGCACGTGCGCGGACACACATGAACACACACAGATACACACACACACAAACACACACAGATGAGATGTACAGTACACAAATGCAAACACAACCACAAACAGACAAACACATGCACACACAGCCATTGTGCACACAGCAGAAACATGTCCCATTTTTAACCACCGCAGAATAAGAAGGCACAAGATGACACAGCAGAGTCACTGAGGGGGCAGCTTCTCACGGCGTTCTCCTTCTCCTTCTGTACGGAGCGAGTACAAACCTATATAATTAAAAAGCGAACCTCCGCTGTATTAAAATCAATGAGGAGAGGATGAAATCAATCGGAAGGTGCTGTTACCATCCGTCTTAATGAGCAGGGGGGCATTGTGGGTCAGGGCGGTTTGACCCCCTCCGTGCACTCCCGTTAGGCCGCCTTGATGGAGCAGCTTTTGTCTTTTTTTTTTTTTTGGGAGACAGCGCAACAACAGGTTATCCAGAGGCATTTCCACTTAATGAATCCCATTGATCTGTTCCAGGGGTTAGCGCGGAGATGGAATGAGCCGCACGGACAGGAAGGTAGGGTGGCAGCGCAGGACAGCGCTGTAGTGGGTTCCTCACTACAGCAAGGAAAACTCTCTGGAGCGACGGAGAGATTCCAGGACGTGTTCCGCGCCCGCTTCGCCTTTTAACCACATTATAGGAAACAATGAAGTTCTCCTGGCTCCCTTGACTGACGTGTTCTCCCCATTTGGAAATCCAGCTGAATTGAAAAGCCTGTGTGAATGTTAGGGCCTGTAGCGTAGTGGTTAAGGTGAATGACTGGGACACGCAAGGTCGGTGGTTCTAATCCCGGTGTAGCCACAATAAGATCCGCACAGCCGCTGGGCCCTTGAGCAAGGCCCTTAACCCTGCATTGCTCCAGGTGAGGATTGTCTCCTGCTTAGTCTAATCAACTGTATGTCGCTCTGGATAAGAGCGTCTGCCAAATGCCAATAATGTAATGTAATTAAATGTAATGTCTCAGGCCTGCAATAACCACCTTTAGTTCAGGGCCCACAAGAGGAGGTATGGCCAGGTAACGCTATTAGTCTGTAGGCCCCAAGCTGAGGTGAAGTCCTCTCAGAATCAGAGTTGGAAGTTCAGGGGTCAGAAAATAACCGACCCCACAAACTCGAATGAGCTAATTTCACTAATTAGCCCTACCTCCTGGCTGAAGAAGTGTGCTAACAAGCAAATCCAGGTGATTGGAACAAAATACTGGGGAGAATTCTTACTTTCTGAACCTGGAGTTTCCACCTCCACTCAGACTACAGGAAGCATGCAGACACGTCAGATCCTTCTTGGGACAACCCTGCAGAACCAATCCCTCCCTCCCTAGGCCACGCTACGGGAAATACTCATTGGACGATGAGGACGCCACTCAAAATGTTTACTGTTTACTAATGGCTGGCATTCATAATGGAGGTGGAGCCTAAAGGGTCATGGGGCGGTGCTTGTGCCAGGGGATGAGTGGCAGGTGGGTTCACCAATTATTACAGTACACGTGATGCGGTACTCTAACCAATCATATCACAGATGTTTCGGAATAGGCATCACCCGTTACTCTTCTTCTAAGCTACTACTTTTCAAGACAACCAGTTCTCCGCACGAAATCTGCACTACAAAGAGGCATTACGATGACTGTTGTCCCCAAAAAGAACATTCAAATAGTTTTTTGTGTCATTGTTCTTCTTTATTTGTCCCTCTTTCATCTTTAAATTAATCCCAAGACCGGAGGCACAGAAGCATATATTTTCACAGCGTACAGGGAACATGTAAACACGTGGGTTACATCAGGATAATAATGATATTCCGTCTGGGCAAAGCCACCTTCCAGTCTGCAAGGTTGTGTGTTCAATTAATTCCTCTAATCCCTCAGCAGTTGTAGCAGATTATTTGGGGTGTCTCTTTTTTTTTTAATTAGGCAGCCCGGAGCACGGGGGGAACACGCAGCGCTTCAATTAGACACTTAATGAAATTCAATAATCATACAACACAGTTACGGCTCCTGTGCAGTTGTTCATTGAAACCAATTAGAGTCAGGGCGACAAGTGAGGAGCTGTGTGCTTCCATCACGGGTCTGTGAGAAAAAAGAGAAGAGAAAATGAGAGAGTGGAGGGGGGGAGTAGGGGATGGGGAGAGTGAGAAAGGGCAGGGGAGAGGGAGGGAAGAGGAGGAGAGGGAGGGCAGGAGAGAGGGGGAGGAGAGAGGAGGAGGAGGGGAGAGAGGGGGGAGAAGGCAGGAGAGAGAGAGGGGGGAGGAGAGTGAGAGGAGGAGAAGGAGAGATAGAGCGATGGCGGGAGGGAAGGGGAAGATGGAGAGTGAGAGGGCAGGAGGGAGGGAGGAGGAGAGAGAGAGGGGGGAAGAAGGGGAGATCGAGAGAGAGATAGAGGGCAGGAGAGGGGGAAGATGGAGAGAGAGAGGGAAGGGGGGAGAAAGAGAGAAGAGCCCTCAGGGTATCCACATACCCTTCTTCCCCCCTGATTCTGGGGCCAGTCTTCCAGCAAGGTGCTGGAGCCCAGGCACAGCCAGTTAACCGGGAAAGAGCCCTCAGGAGAGGGGCAAGAGGATCCCACCCGGGCCCCTCGACTGCATGCTAAAGCCACATATGACCGGTCTTCCTCCGACTCCGGTCTGTGCGACCGCAGCTGTAGTGCGCAGCGAGAAGGGGAGCAGCTGGCAACAGCAGATGTTTTGGAGGAGACGCGTGGATGTTCTTGGTGCACGTGCACAGACGGACGCGAGCCAGTGCCCACTCCAAATTGGGCTGGGAATTGGATATTCTCAGAACCAGCTTGGGCAACCAAAGTTATCTATAAAAAACGATCTACTCTGAAATTGTTATTTAATGTAAACACCTCACTGGGGTGTTTGGAGACGATGAACCTCAAAGGGAGGCGTTTTGGCCGGACGCTGTAAGTGCGCACCGGTCGGATAGCTCTGAGGTGTACATTATAAAATGACGACAGGACATTGGTGTCACCTCTTCCCTCTGAGCAGCACAGAGGAGCTCCGAGTATGTCACAGAGCATATTGATTCACAGCCCTTACAGCAAGGCTACCTGGTGGACACAATGTCTGCTGGCTGCAGCCCACTACTGCACAACAAGCAAAGAAGAGCTGCCGGAACTACAGCCAAAAAGTTTCCACCAATCATCTTTGGGTTTCTTCTGTCTCTTTCAGTCAACATACTCTGTGATTGGTGGAGCTTCTCTCCGGTTGGGGTTCTCTCTGGTTTCCATCGTCTCATCCCCGTATTGCAATCTGATGTAGCCTAATTTAATTTCACTTTTGATGTAAGTGAAATCTTTGACTGCTGCTGGTTTTAAACAAAATAAATCGAAGTCTGTCCCACGAAAAGGAGCGAGCACGTCTGTACTTAATCCTACAAAACGAGGCTGGTCTCTGATACCTTTAAGTGAGTGAAGATTTTTAAAATGTAGCGGCTAGATGAATGAAAGCTATCGGAGGAGTGATTCAATCGCTCAATACCAGGTCATTACAGTACAGTTGGGCTGGGATTTCACTTTGATTCAAGCAGACTGCTTCTGGAAATTGGCAAGTGACCCCAGAATCAGGTCAGTCCCAATTCACACACGGCAAATTGTGTGGAAGGCATTGATTAATGGGGAAGACACGTCTCGTTATGGCCAGCAGTGTCTGTCGTCCGAGGAGAACGCTCACCGGCCATCAGCTCCATCAACCCAGCAGCTAAAATAACAATCCTGCGATTGATCCAACTCCACAATTAATGACTTTCTTAGGAGTTTCATTTATCAGGGGCATCGACTTTAATGAGACAGCACCGCGACAGAGAAATGAGGTGGAAAAAGCCCCAAAAATGTGCGGTATAAAAGGTGCATTAAAGATAAAAAATAAAAAAACATACCGAGATCTGCTTTGTTGTTTTCCTTAGTGTATTATTGGAGTATGAATGTGGCCTGACATTATTGTTAGTAGAACAGATGTAGATGAAGACAGGAAGGTGAGAGAGAGTGAGAGAGAGAGAGAGAGGAAAAAAAACAGAAAGAGACAAGCACATCGACAAAGACAAGTTTTGTTTATCCAGCCAGGGAGGGCGGCGTTTATTCTGAATGATGTGGCCGTCGTGTTTAAGGCCCCGGACCTGCAGCCAGGGTTCCGCGTTCGGTGGACGGAGAGCGATTTGGAGGACCAAACCTCTGGGGAGGGGGCGGGGGGGGTCGAACACGACGCTCAGACCGATGCGGCGGTACGACGCGGCCGGAGATAGATACCGCTCAATATTAATCAGAGCAAAATCACTTTCCAATACCGCCCAACGCGTAGAAGCTTCCCCCGGAGACAGCTGAGCACAATTGCATCAGACCCACTTTTTTTTTTTTTTTTTTGTCCAATCTCGGACACATATTAAATTTGGGAGGGTGAGTGGTGGATGGGGGGGCGGGGGGGGGGGGGAGCTGGGGGCAGAGGTGACTTGTAACAGGGCCTGTTAAGGAGCCGGTATCGGCTAAATATCAATTCTAGTCCTCCACTTTGTGGCGGTGGGACCGGTGACATACGAGCGAGGCTCCAGAGGCACCCGGGGAGGCCTCTGGGTGGGGGGGGCCGGGGGGGGGTGGGGGTTCAGAGGGGCGGCGGGGGGGATTATGGGGGGGGGGGGGCGACCGCCAGGGAAACGGCGGAGAAAGTGACAAAGCGACGTGCGATCCATCATGTGTGACCACACTCAGGGAAGCCATCCGTCCTCGCCCTCCCTCAGCTCACCCCCTGTTTCTCACACAATGCCTGTCACAAAACATCAAACTATATCAATATCAGAGCGGTGATACATGGAGCAATAACCACGCCGCGGACAGCCGCTCACTTCCTCTGTCCTGAACTGCACAATTTCAGCATGTCGCTTCCTTCTGGATTTCTGTATTAAACAAGACACCGAGGAGACACAGGCTTTTAACACCAGAAAGAAAAGTATTGGAAGAAAGCAAGATTTAATCAGCTGCTAGTGAGTATTCATTAATGAATTCCAATTGCGAAGGATTTCACATTAATTAATAATTTATTATGAATCACGTTCATGCAAAGTAATCGTACAATGCTGAAATTTATGCAAATCTGCAGCATCTGTTTGGAGCTCAACAGCAGCCACTAGGCATCGGACAGAAAACTGTTCAGAGTTAAATCAACTCACTCCGAGTCACTGAGAGTGGGCTCAAATTCACTCTGTATATCAGACACGGGCAGAACAGATGTCTTTATTAGAAAGGCTTGTAGAACAAACAGGAACAATAAGGGTCACAAAGTGTGTAGCACTACAAACAGACAAACGTCCAAACACGGGAAGGCAGTCCAAACAGACAACGGTGTTTTGTGACCGCGCATGTTATAAAATATGGAACCGTTGTTGCTAAAACATATTGGGTCTCATTCATGAAACGTGAGCTGAACGAATTTGTGTGTAAAATGCGAGTAGAGGGAAATTTACGGGTTTTTGGCATTCATCAATATTTTAGTAGCTCCGATCTTTTCGTAGCTACTAACAAAATCTCCACCTGCTGCTGACCACGCGTAGTGCTTGTGTAAATTCAAGAATGCACATAAATAATGCTTGTCACTATTGGAAATTTACTTTTTAATTCATATTGCGCTCTGTTATGTAAACAATACGCAGATGCCTTTGAAACACGTGATATGAACATGACAATTAAAAATATAATACATTTAGTTAAATTAGTTGGCAATTAGCAGGTTTAAGATCCAGATTAGGTTCATGATTGTGAATTATCTATGAAAATCAACTCAATAGATTACACATTCTTTGTGATGCATTTGCTTACATAAACCGGAAAAACTTTCATTCCGTTAATGTGCAACTGATCTGTGAAGCACATGCTGCTACTCAGGCCGTTGTGGAGCGGGGGTCTTGAAGGCAAGATGGATCTGCCTGGACAATAAAGGTGGTACCCTTCTTTATGCACCCATGAAGGTGTGCAAAATAATATTAGCCTGCTGTATCCTGCACAATGTGGCCATTAAACAGGGCCTTCCCCTGCCTGAAGTCCCCAATGCAGACGAACGACTGCCTCCGGAACCAGCTCTTGGGCCTCGAAATGCGGCTGCTATACAGACACGCCAGCGACTTGTAGAGCAATTTTAAGGTAAGTGTTGCTAAGACTGAATAAGCTGTGCACATTTCAGGCCGACAAGCTTTGCAAAAAGTTAGTTTCATTTGTATTTTGTTTTATATTTATATACAACATCCTGTTTCAGTAGGCTACCTCAGTTCATTTTCAGGTCATGCTCTTTAAAATGTATACAAATAGGCTATATTTAATTATCAGAGTAAAAGAGAGTAGCTTGATTATCTTGTAGTAAATAAGTGTTTTCCCAGGATAAACACAGACATCACACAATACTGACAACACAACACTTTATTGTTGAGGACGCAAAAGTGCCTTGCAGATTTCCTTCAAGCTGGTGTTAATTTCTTGGAGGGACGTGTTGATTTGGTTGACTGCTGTAAGTAGACTTTCTTGATTCCTCAGGACCTCATCCGTAAGGACAGCCGGATCACCTCTTCGGCCTCGGCACCTGGGTGCAGCAGGAGCAGCAGCGGCGGCAGCAGGTGGTGGAGCCACATCATGGGAGGAGCACTCGCCAGCTAGAAATATGACACGTTTGTTTTTTTTTTTGTTTTATGTGTGGCTCTTTTTTCATTTGAAAGAAACATTAAATAAATCTTATTTGAAAAATCTTTAATTTACGTTGGCTGCAGACTGACTTATTTTTACATTACACTACGTTACATTACGTGGCATTTAGCAGA